>NC_028637.1:77772342-77778328 GCF_001406875.1 Solanum pennellii | reverse complement strand
GGGGGGGGGGGGGGGGGTAAAAGGGTAAGTTGACTAAACCATACTTGATTTAACCAATTTTGGTGGGAAAGGGAAGCAACAATCGAGCCAAAAGGGGAAATACCCCCGCTTCCAGTCGTCGTATTCCTCCTCCTCCTGCTCCTCTTCTTCTTCTTCTGCTCTCATCTTTGCTTGCTTGCTTGCCTTTCTTCCCGCTCTCTTCATCTTCTTCTTCTTATTTTCGTACATAGGTGGTCTTGACTTCTAGTGCTTCAGTTTTATTCATCTTTGTTTCTTCTTATTGAATCATATTTAGCTAATCTCTAATTAGTGGACCAGATTTTGTTCTATATCAATTGGAATTAATTCATAAGTGATTGGGTCACACACCATTGTTCTGGTAAGTAAAATTAATAGTTATTTGAAATCATTAATCATCATCTGATCTGGGTACTGTCATTTTTTCAATAATTTGCATTCGTCATTCCCACATATTGCTATATATATTGAAACAATTGACTATTGTAGCATATTATAACCATATGTAGCAACATAAATGTTATTTCAATCGTAACAGAGTAGTTATATGTTTCTACATATGACGGTTCTGTTATGAAAAATAAATCACATGTGGTAACATGTTTATGCTATATGTACCAACAAAAAGATTATTTCAATCGCAATAGAATAGTTATATGTAGCAACATATGACTTACATTTCACAACAGAAAAGTCATATTTTTCAACATATAACATAAACATGTTGCCACATGTGATTTATTTGTCACAACAGAACAATCATATGTAGCAACATATGACTTACATCTCGCCGCAGAATAGTCATATGTTGCAACATATACTTATTTTTCATAATTACTAATTGTTTTCTAATTAAATTCTTCAGGTACAATAAATGGAGTTACTATTTTTAGGAACTAATTGTCGTGGTGAATGGGTCGAGAAGAAAAATCGATTATTTTCCGTTGGAAGGATAGAAATAAACGAGGAGCCCGATTAGTAGGGATGTATGTCGAAAGAAATATTTGGTATGATGATTTCTTCCATTTAATCGTGCAAAAGTCTGGATAAAATTGTCAATTGAAAAATCTCTTCATGAGTTACATTCCCCATTATTTTTCATAATGAGAAGGTCTTACCTTTTAGAATATCTGATCAACCTAGTTTGTTTGTTTATTTGGGAGGAGCAGAGAAATCGCCCATATTAAGAGTTTACGTGGAAAGAAATCCTATTGAGGAGGATCATAATGTAGACGGGCCAACAAGATATGTTAAATGACGAATTTCATCTTGCGGACATGAATAATCCTGATGATGAAATAGAAATAGGTGAAGGTGAAGGGTCGGACTTGGAGAGTAACACTCCTCCTACACCTATGGTTGGCGTCAACAATCCATGTGATTCTGAATCATCACGTGTTAATAATGTTCGAGATAATGAAATAAGTTTTTATAACGGAATGACATTCAAGAACAAGAAAGAACTGACAAATTCATTGAAATTTGCTTGCTTGAAAAAAGATTTTAGACTGAAAAAGGTGATTAATTATCAAAATGTGTTTTCTTTAAATGTTCATATCCAAATTGCAACCGGTGGCTGAGGGCTATGAAATTTACAAGTAGGGACAGGTTTGCCAATAGAATATATGAAAAGTATCATATGTGTGGTTCAAAGCATTTACAAGCCATAATCGCCATGCCACGACAAAAGTCATAGGTAAGTACTTTGAAAATAGGTTTTCCAATGGTAAAGGTCCATCCACAAGAGACATGTCAAATCAACTCCGCACAGAATTGGGTTGTAAGGTAAGCTATTGGAATATTTATAAGGTAATGGAGAATGTAAGTCTAATGTCAGGGGAACACATGAGAACGAGTATACAATGCTTAATGCGTACTGTTATATGCTTGAAGTTGCACATCCAGAAAGCAAGACGACACTGACGCTCGATGAAAATGGGAGGTTCCAGTCCTTCTTTGTATCATATGTTTCTTGGATAACTGGTTTTCAAGAAATCATAAAAGTAATAGCCGTTGATGGCACATGAATGATGAGATAGTATGGAGTTTTGTTATCGGCGGTGACACAAGATGCTGAGAATCATATATTTCCAGTGACTTTCTATGTCATGAAAAAGGAATGTGATGCCTCATATGAATATTTTTTTTTAAAATATAAGAAGCTTTGTAGATGATACTGATTAGTTGTGCATTATTTCTGATAGACATCCAAGTATTAGAAAGATGGTTAAAATAATCTACCCTACATCTTTTTATGGTTGTTGCATAAGACACTTGGGGAAAATATTCGAAATAACTTTCACAATTCAATGGTAGTGTCACATTTTTATAAAGCATCAAAGGCATACGATAGATGTGAGTTCAATGACCATTTCAATCAAATAAGAGATTTGGTACCAAAGGCGACTGTAGCTCTTGAACGTATAGGATTCCACACTTGGAGTAGGGTATTTTGCCCGGGAAATAGGTACCATCTCATTTGAGTTTATTTTTATTTTATGTGTTTTGTTTGATATTATTATTATTGTGTAGATATAACATTATGACATCAAATATCGCGGAGTCGGTGACTGCTATATTTGATTTTGCAAGAGAATTTTTCATTGTCACTCTATTTGATGATATAAACAGGAGATTTGCATTGTCATATCACCAGAGGCGCATGGAGCTGGTGCACTCTGCAAATAGATTTGTTCCTTCAAGACATATCAAAGTGTGTCAACGCGGGCAACAAGTTTTTGGCTCATAAAAATCGCTAACTACAAGTTCAGTGTCACTAGTCATGGTGATGTTGCTATTGTGGATCTACAAAGAAAAACTAGTAGTTGTAAAAATTTTAAATTGGACAACTACCTTGTCCACATGCCATGACAGCGCTTCGATCTCAATATGGTTCTGATTATGGAAATCAAATTTATGAGCAATCCTCTGCATATTATTCGGTGGAAAAATACATAAGACATACTGTCAGGAAATTCACCCGGTGCCACCTAAATATTCTTGGATTGTCCCTTTGGATATGATATAGAGAGAAATAACTCCTCCAGATGATGATCCAAGGAAACGTGGAAGAAGGAGATATAAGAGACGACGTGGAGTTAGTGAATCGTTTCCAACAAGAAAAAATAAGTGTTCCATATGTAGGAACTTTGGCCGCAAAAAAACTACATGTCCAAATTGAAATGCCCTATAAGAAGTGTTATTGAATTTCAATGAATGTTCTTTCTTATTTGAGGATGATGTTTATCCCTTATCTTCTTATCTTATTTAGAATAAACTTATGTGATGTTATTTATATATAATATGTGATTTATTTAATTATGTGTTGCTAGTTACAATAGAATATTTCATCTTTCAAAACATATGTCAATTATGTGTTGCTATTTACAACAGAATATTACATCTGTGGCAACATATGAGAATTATGTGTTGCTACTTAACACAGAATATTGCATCAATGGCAACATAAGACAATTATGTGTTGCCACTTAAAATAGAATATTGCATCTGTGGCAATATATACCAATTACGTCTTAGATCTTACAACGTAAAATTGCATCTGCCCAACATATGTCTATTATGTGTTACAAGTACCACAAAAAATGAATTTGTACCAACATATTTTTAAAAAATACTTACGTGTAATGTGTGTGAACGGTCAATCAATCACAATCAATCATATCATTACTGTCAATAGAACAACTCTAAAGGAAAAAAACTTAATGACGCGACTCTTCATATATTACCCTTTTTTCCAAGAAAAAACAATAAGAACTTAAATTTGAAAAGTCAAAAGTTTGTCTCTTCTTTTCTCTTCTCTTCGTCCTCAAAGTTGCAACTTTTCAAATTTCATTGAATATCCAATATGAATAAGAAATCTTCAAAAACGACTATGAGTAAAAAAACTTCATTGAATCCCTTCCGAGGGAACTACTAATTGATATCATTGAAAGGATTATTTCCTACTCCCTACAAGATTTAATGAGGTCTGACTTAAGATACGTATGTATTAATCAATTTTCTATCTTTAATTTGATTTCCTAACCATTTTATTTCATTTCTTAGTTCTAGGGTCCTCAATAAAATCGCTAATGAACGTTCTGTATATCAGAAGGTAACATTGGTCAAGTTTCCTTATTGTAGATGGTCGATTGTTCAACAAGTCATTTCTTTCCTGGAAATGTGCAGAGTATTAGGGAATTTAGAAGCCTTATACAAAAAAGGCGTGGTAATTTTTAATATTATTTGACTGTATTCACATTTTTTTATTTTGCATTTTAAATGTGTTATTTCTTCTGTAGTATGAATTTTTCATCCGTAGAGATTCAATTGCATTGGAAATGATTAATCAAGTAGCAGACGGTTGCCACAGTGGTGCAGAGTATGTGTTTGTCATAGTTTCAATCTTCAATGAATCCATGAGTAAAGGCTTAATGTTCACCGCAAACATGAAAAAGCTGAGCCACTAAAATTCATGACATGTCGAAATCATTTGAAAAATATTTTAGGTGGAATGTAGGTGTCAGGGCCTCGATTGTTGGGAGGAAGACTCATTTGTTGCACCGTTCATCAATTTGAGTGAATCAATCATAGGAATGATTTTCCTTGAAGAAGAAACTACAATGAAAATGATATTCAATGTGATTTATTCAATGTGATTTATGTAGACGTGATTTAGAACTAGATTATCTATTGAAATTGTTGTCTTCACTATTGTGAGGAATTAATTAAATTTTCATCTATGGAGACATATGTAAAGAACTTGTAAATTCACGTTCTGTCACTTACGCATCTCTTTTTATCTTAACTTGAATCAAAGTATATGTTATTTTTTTTATATACAAAAATATGTGATTTATTTTGAACTATTGCATCTGTGGCAACATATGATAATTATGTGTTAGATTTTACAATAGACTATTTCATTTGTGGCAGCATATGTCAATTATGTGTTGCTACTTACCACCGGCTATTGAATCTGTGGAAACATATGAAAATTATATGTCGCAATCTATAACACAATATTGCATGTTGCAACATATGAAAATTATGTGTGACCACAGAAAACTTATTTGTGGCAACATATGACAATTATATGTTATATCCTACAACATATTATTGCATATGTTTCAACATATGTCAAATATGCGTTACAAGTAAGGTGTGTCAACAATTTCTAAAAAAAATAATTACCTGTAAGGTATGTCAACAATCAATCAATTATTACTATCATTTTAACATCATTCAATAAAAATAACAATTAAGACTCTTTCTCTTCTCTTCATATTTTTATCCTTTTTTGAAAAGTCAATCATAGTCTTTTCTCTCTTCTCTTCTCTTGCAACTTTTCATATTTCTTTTTCGTGCCAACATATGAAAGTCTGTTGGCAAAATTGCAACAGACCTGTCATATGTGGAAACATATGTATATCATAAAATGGGTGTTTAGGATTAATTCGATTAAAATATAAACTAATTCATGTAACACTAATACATAGTCCTACAACATGTCTAAGTAACAAATTATGGTCTAATACAAATAACTTCATTTGATTCTATCAATTATATTTTCAAAGACTATCATCCCACTATTTCATCATACACTGACCAAATAAATCGATATGATAGTTATATAACACACTTGTGAATCATTATTCCAAGGGTTATACCATATTTTTATTGCTTAATTACGGTTGAGAGTAGTAAACTTTTGTCCAAGTTGACATCTTTCCATTCCTAAATCGCTCAATTCACCGATTTGCCCCTCATTGAAGTTTTATTTGTGCGAACATATGCATGTTCTATTGAAAAAATTGCAACAGGACTTACATATATGGCAACAACTTAAAAATCGTAAGTACTTTATAAAAGTCATAGGCAAGCCCAATCTGTAAAACTAAAACTAAAACTGGTCCAATCGACCCATTATTTCATTTATATATATATATATATATATATATATATATAT
>NC_028637.1:77694959-77771815 GCF_001406875.1 Solanum pennellii | reverse complement strand
TATATATATATATATATAGGGTTCTCATTTTCATTTCAAGAATAGGATTTTTCATTTTTTTCCTCTCTGCTTCGGTCTCTCCCAGTCTCTCCTCTAAGCTTGGCACTTTTTTTCTCTCTCTTTCTCTGATATGAGGGAGGACCTCTCGCTTTGCATGGATCTCGAATTTCTCGAGTGCATGGGATGTAGTGATGTTATTTTATTTCATCAGTCTTTTATCTGTCAGTCTTTTCTATTCTTTGTTTTTAATACGCAACTAATTTGATTGGCCTTTTATTAAACCAAATTTTGAGACTTTTCCGTATCTTTAAATCAATGAAATCATAAATTTTCCAATATACAGGTTGGGTAAGAATGTGGTTCTTTGAAATATAGATCAGTACTCTTGATCTAATAAATGAGTTTTTTTTGTTACTTTGGATATGATGTCAAATGCAACATTAAATCAAATTTGTAATGATGAAAATGATACCATGGGTGTTGAAATCTATTGCAAACATGGAGAGTTACTTTCAATGCAAACTTCATGGTCGAAGGACATTCCAGGTCAAAAATTTTGGTCTTGTCCATGCTATCACGTATGTACATTTCTACATCTTAGTCTCTGGAGACTTGAAATCTCTTTATTTTTGTTTTTTTATTTAAATTTCTTTTTTGTGGTGTGTATTTTAGGAGAATGCATGCAACTTCTTTAGATAGAGGGATTGTGAAGATGTTGATATACAATCCAAGTTCATTACTCTTAGATTAGCGAACAAAATTAAGGAGTTGGAAACTGATGATGAAAGTCACATTAAAAGAAGTAACAAATGAGTGATGACAGAGAAGAAGAAGACCAAATTTTGTAATATGTGAAAGCTAATCTTTGTGTCGTTTTTTTGTATTATTAAGTATTACCAAGAAGAACACTGTGGAGGATGGAAAATTCTTTTGTAGTGGTGTACAACCCTTAAAAATTATCATAGTTGTGGAAATAAATCGACTTAGTTTTGCATTTCTGGTCCAACATTTACTTTTTCTTATCATAGTTGTTTAAGTAAACAAACGTAGTTTTGCATATGTTGCTACATATGTAACATATGTTGCTATAGATGACCCTTATGTATAAATGTTTGACCATTTGAGACATATGTTGCTACAGATGGGACATATGTTGCTATAGATGCCTCAAATGTTGCAACATATCACTTTTATGAACAAATGTTTGACGATTGAGACATACGTTTATACATACGATCCATATGTTGCTACATATATCACATATGTCGCTACAGATGACCCTTATGTATCAGTGTTTGACCATTTGAGGCATATGTTGCTACATATGAGACATATGTTGCTACAGATGCCTCAAATGTTGCGACATATCATCCTTATGTATACATGTTTTACAATTTGAGGCATATGTTGCTACATATGATCCATATGTTGGTACATATGTCACATATGTTGCTACAAATGACCCTTATGCAGTAATGTTTGACTATTCACTACACCATTTTAGGTCTACAACCACACTAGTTCTGGACTATGCTTGTAAAGTGTTGTCTAAAGTAGTTTGGGAACGCGTTTAAAGAATAGCCAAAATTTTTAACTTTTAGCTACAATAATATTGACAACACTTCATAGTGTACTCTTTAATGGTATAATCTACACTTTATAAGTATTGTTACAATGTGATATAATTGGCAACACCTATTTACATATATGGCCACATTTCTAAAATGTCCTATTTTTGTAATTGAAAAAAGAACACCTTATAAGGGTTGCCTTAAATTTTTTCACTAAATTATTATATTCCTCCCATTTTTTTAACTCTTCCTCCTATTGTTGTTGACCAAAAAAGATAAACATTAATAAATCACAAAACATTATCTTTTTCAGCTTTCTCCTTTGACTTCACTTTCCACTTTCACACTTTCCTCTTAGTTGAACAACGAAAGAGCTCTTAGTTGAACAACGAAAGAGATAATGAAAGCTGGTGAATAGAAGTGAATAGAGCTGAATAATGGATTCTCTTCTGCGATTTGTGAGAACAACACCCTGAAGAGTTGAAGTCATCGAAGAACTGAGCTGAAGGGTTGAAGAGTTGAAGTCACAGATAGTTGAAGTCGCCTCTCTGAAAAGATTTCTTGAAGAGGAAGTCCGATTCTCTTTTTTGATCTATTTCGTCAAGCGTAAGCTAAAAGTGTCTTCCTGTTAGCTGAAGTGGTTGTTTCTTTGTTTTGTGCTTAGAAAGAATTGGATAATTTGGGTTTGTTGTCAAGATGATGAAATGAAGTTAAATAGTCCCTCTGTCTTACTTTTCTCTCCAATTTCTCAATGAAGAACACGATTTCAGATTGATTTTGTCGGAATAGAGTTTAGCAGGTAAGAACTTCTATTTTGGAAGTCTAAATTTTAGCTTTAGTGTTTGGATATTCTTATGTTCTTATACGATTTTTGGGAGTGTGGCTAGTATTTTAGCTTCATTAGTTAATTTTTGAGAGTATAGCTCGTATTTTAGCCTTCCTAATAAACCACTTTTTAACTGTTGGGGCTTGGAAAAAAGTTGGGATTTATTTGAGAAAAAAAATTTAGAGCAGTTGAATAAAATCCTTAATATTATATATATATATAAACATTCAAGGCAAGAAAAATTAAGTGTCGATAAGAGAGTCACATTTTTTAATTCGTTTTGCAGATCAGTTTTCCAAAGCTTTATTCGAGTTTGAAATTCTTCCTGGAATTCTCATCTGTCGTTATTGTTCGAGTTTCATAGTGAAGCGTTTCCCCGCTCTTCCCTTTCTAGTTCACTGCCCGAAGAAAGCTAATGTCGTTTTCCTCATAGTACTATTTTTGCCTCTTCTTCTATTTTAAGAGTGATAGTGTGACTGTTTGAAAGTTGTTCTCATGAGTTTGTTTCTTTTTATTTGATTTACCTTTGTGTTGATGTTGATTCAATATGAGATTTGTGTTTCTTAATTAGTTACTTTCGCGGGTCTGATGTAATATCTCTTTCAAAATTCGAGAATTTGTATTCAATGTTTTTATTCTTCTACTTGTCATTCAAAGTTTTGTTTTGTTGTTCTCTTCCTGATCTTGCTCTTGAAATGTTTCTTAACATGTGTTACTGCCTAGCATTTTATGTCTTATTCGTCATTTTTATTGCTTCAAGTAACACATGCTTTTGATGGCTTGTAATGCTTTTCGGTTATCTGCTTAGTTGGGTGGTTATAACCTCATTTGTTTGTGATGTTAGACAGATCATATTAGTCTGACAATTGGAGTTACGGTGAATGCATACTTGTGATTTTTAGTTCTATTAATCATAGTTCATTCTCCAACCCCGATTTACCCTAAAGAAAAAAGAGGATTTACAATAATTACATAGTGGAGTAGAAGTGTGGCTACTTGTGTATTGATTTGAATTTTATTGATATTACTTTGCTCTTGAATGATCAAAAGATTTCCGGGCTTCACGTTTGGTTGGTGTCGGTACAAAATAGCTTAGGGTCAACTTATGGCAAATATAATGATAAAGCATTCCATGAAAAATTCTGAAAATATAGTTGGATTAATATGATGAAGTGGCAAGTCCTTGTCTTGTTTCCAGATAGTTCATTTTCATCTTTAATGAGTTCAGTATGACAGTGTAGAGGAACTATTCTATTACCTCATTGAAATGTTCTTTGCTCGTTTCCAGTGCCTGTTCTAGCCTACCTTGTGAACAGTGTCTATAATAGATGAGATCAGTCTCACAGTTCAGTGATGAGGAGAATTTCCTTTGTTGAAAGGTATCGTCATGACTTTCTTCGTCTCTTCTCATAGTTGGAATCCTTTTTATTGAACTGTTTACTGTTAGGTACTAGTTATAATGGTGAAGATTGTTAGTTTAACACTCCGTATTCAAAATAGACCAAAAATTAGCTTTTCAGAAATCTGCAGGTTCAATCGACGATCACTATTGACGGACCGTATTCTGATCTATGGCCCGTATTGTGCATCCATCGTTTACCACTGAAACTCTCCCAAAATTTAGCTCACCAAAATTGACTAAGTCTCGACCCACGGACGGACTGACGGTTCGTAGATTACAATATGGTTCGTCGATGGTGTCCGTGGATTGAGACTCTTAATACCCAGCCTCTGACACGAACGACGGATGACCAGCACGGACCGTCGTTCGATCTACGGTCCATAGGTGTGACTATAGGTGAAAGTTAGCAGTAAGTTAGGGGATAAATGTTGTTGGGTCAACTTCAAATGGGTATAACTTTCAGCACAAAACGAATTAGGTGTCCCATGACCTATGTAATAATAGATAATTGAACTATATTTTCATAGCCACCGAGTTTGCTAAAAATCAGACCTTCGAGTACAACGTTATGACCGTTTTAGCAAAGGATTTTATACCGTACCCAAACGACGGACCTTTGATTGAATGACCACTACTAAAAAAATAGCGTTTAGCGATGATATTAGCGACGAAAAGTATTTCGTCAATATATAACGATGGATTTGCGACGGAACAACCATTTTGTTGCAAAATTAACTAATGATTTTTTTGATTTATAATATAGGGATGGATGTCAGAATCCGTTACTAATTCCGTTACAAACTCTAATTCAGATTTTAATTACTCTCATTTAATCTCATCCGTCCATCATGATTCATCAAACTCGAGGAGTCAATCTCATCCACTCATCCAAATTTGATCAATGGTCTTGATTTAAGATCCTTGTTTTCCCACTTATACAAAAGACCCCAAACCCCTAATTTTCTTCATTATCCTCCTCTCCTCTCTAATCCGCTGCCGAGACCCCTTTCCCCTCCTCTCCATTCTTTTTTCCAGCCACGGCAGCCTTGAGAACTAGCCATGAACAACAATGTCTTAAAGAAGCTGCGAAATCACAAGTTGGACAACAATAGCGAGCTCCGACAAGTGCGTGAAGACCACCAGCGAACCTCCATCGCTCGAGCAACCAGGTGACCGAGTAGTCTCTGTCCAGTAATAGTAGTATCACGGAGATGGTGCCACCAGTTGTCTCCCTCTCCAGCGAAAAACGACATCAACATTAGCTTCACGCAGTGAGCAGCGATGGTGAACATCGTCAGCAGCTAGCTCTAGCGAGCAAAATCAAAGAACGCCTACGAGACCCAAGCGAAGATAACGGCGTAGTATGGAACGGACAGCATCCGCCGCCTCTGCCTTCTCTCTTCCCCAACCAATAACGACTCCACGCGAGTTCAAAGAAGATAACGACAAAAGCATTAAAATTCCAGCTAACAATTATGAATACGAAGAAACATTTTAAAAGCTCCGGTAATTTTTATGAATTAAGCCAAGGATCCATCCAAGTATGTCCCTTTAATGTCATTCTGTTAAAGTTTGCTTGTTCATATACTTTTCTATTAAAGTTTAATTTATTTGTTTGAGATTGTCTACTGTTATCTTGTTATTCATGTGCTTGACTGATTATTGCTATCTATTCATTCCTTTTCTTCGATTTCCACTTAAAAAATGCCATATGAATGTGTCCTCTACAATTTCAATGAGCTTAGTAACCTAAAAAAGTAACAATCAATGAGAGTTTCAAGTACTTCCTATTGCTGAATAGTGATCACTTTAGTAATAGTACTTTATCATACCTTTTCATGATGTTTGAAGATGTCAACACATTAAAGAAATTGCAGAATTAAGTAGCAAATAGTTAGTTGAATTGAACACAACAAACGACTATAATTCATCATTTGGGAGGAAAAATAGTGCAACATTACCTGTAATTTTGTACAAGTCTACGGTATTGATAAAACTCAACAAAAGCCATTCTTATTTGTTCTTCAGCTTTTCTGAGCTCTTCTTTGATGAATGATAAGTCAGATTTAGAAAATCTGATCACATTTTTCAAAGACGAGATAGGTGTTGCTGGTTCTATATTGATTTTTATCGTCCAAAATCTCTACTGGAGAAGGCCTATAACCCAGAGGGTTCATATTTGTTATATCTCTTTTCCGTGATGTTGATTCATCTTCCACGCTTTAGTTTGACTTCATCTAAATAAAAAAATTTTAATTAAAGAATATGGATCAAATCTTTTGCGACCCAAAAAAGGGAAGTGCATAGAGTAACTTGCATAAGATCATTAACACATTCTTATATTGTTAATCTCTTGCCTTATCTTTTTCTAAATTGTTAAGTTCAACAGATCATTTTATCAAATGAATGGAATTACTTGACTTAATCATGCTATAGTTCTGTTGTAAATGGTTTATATATTAATATTACTTTGATGAGCACAGTTTAACCAGATTCCTTATCAAAATCATATGATCTGATAAAATTTAGAATTTCAGCCTTTCAAAAGGCTTCTCCAGTTCACTAGTATCTTGTAGTTGTGTTCAAATTTTCTATTGATTTGTACTAAGTCTTTGTGTAAAGATTTTAATAGAAGTCCATGGTTATTTTGATAATTTGTTCCTTTATTTATATGATCTCTTCTGATAGAATTCAATAATAGCTATTACACTCTTGTACTTACGGGCATCAATTTTTTTGTTTATCGGCAAGTCTTATCAGCGGCAATTTTAGTATCTATAGTGTGTATTACTTTTGTTTAGGTATGAAATGAGTAATTTTCTTAGTTGGGATCATATGGTGCATATACTTGAAATAGATCTTTTGCGGATTTGTCGTCTGATTCTTTATTTTGTTTCTTTATATCGATGAATGTTGGTATTTTCATATGAAGTTGTCATTATTTATGGATAATGCATCTTTTTATGAACATTAAATCAATTCTGGTTCTCCGAATTGGATTGTTGATGCATTTCTTGACAGCAGGCAGGGCAAACACTTTCCTATTAGGATCTTCCACTTTATAGATACTTTGTTCTTTGACTGTCTAGTTGTTGCCACAATTAGTAACTAAGTTCCCTCGTGATGTCTCACAAGATGCTCTCTTGATCTAATTGAAATATATTAGATCCCATAATTTGTTAAATTTCATAGCTTGAAATTTGAAGGCCGAATTTGTACATTAATGCTAATGCTTAAAATGTTATGCATGTTGTATTTTTTTTTTCAAAATAAATTTTATTTCCAATTTTTAATGCTTTCATTTTTATTCTACTTAATACAGGAAAAATAGGAAGAAATATTGCGGGAAAAAACTGTCTTAAGCTGATATTGATCAATGTGAAACATTTTATCAAGCTGTGGGGAAGAAAAGAAGAGAAGAATATACGTTCGGTTTTGAAGCAATAAATTATGGATGAGTTTGTATCTCATCATAAGTACTTCATTTTCTCAATCAGCACTGAAAACAAATATGGATGAGTTTGTAATGCAAATGCTTCCTGCACTTCCTGCACTCCCATTGGCAACCCATCAACAGTGACACCATTAGTGCCTCCTTTAGCTACTCCTAGTGAGGATGAGGTTGATCCTTAATTAGTTTCACGTGACAATCATATCCCTTTTTGTTATATTTTCTACTTTATTGGAAAGTACAAATTTTGCGGTAACAATATTTGATGAATGTTTGAAGAACGGTCTATGTATTGTTTTTGACGTTTTGAATAGAAAAATATGAGATTTCAATATACTATATATTTTGAACCATATATTACATTATTTTATATGTTTATTATTTTAGGGGTATTTAGTAATTTAATTTGAATATATAAGAAGCATACTTAAAACAAAATAAATCAAATTTACAAGAAAAAATTTAGCAACAATATGGTGAGGGACCAATGACGAATTTTAATTGTCCCTAATGTGCTGGCTCAAACGACGGAATATGTTTCGACATATTAGCGACGAAATATTTGTCACCAATTTATTAAAAATGACGGAATAAATTGTAAAATTAGCAACAAAATTTTTAATATAATGACGGATTAGTCCGTCGCTAAATTTGTGACGGAGCACATTTTTCATCACTAAGAGATTACTAAAGAGCGATATAGCAACAACCAATTATCCATTGCTAATCCGTCGCTAAATATGTTTAGCAACGGAATATCATAGATTAGCGACGGATTTCATCCGTCGATAAAAGCTGGTTTTGTTGTAGTGGACGGCTTGTCAGTCTAGGTCGTCGTTTAGTCCGACAACAATTAACTCAGGGGTCTTTTAGTCTTTTTATATTTTGTTTAAACCCTAACATACGTCATTTTGACCCTAAATCATCAAATTTTAGTCATTTTAATCCTAGAAACATAACAAGAACTTACCTAGGTCAAAATCATAAATCATAACTTAGAAAATTAGAAGCAAGAAAGGAGAAAAAGGTCAAGAACCTAGTTCAAGAACGCAACAAGTTTCCATTAGTTCCAGCCCCGAAATATAAATTTTTCTCCTTGGATTTCATCATCAGGTATGTTGGATTTCACTAGTGGTTTCCATTTCACCCATTAAATCCCTAGTTTTCAGACAGATTCTTGATATCCTTATCATGATTAGACCTAGGGTAGAACTTCAACAGAATATCATGAATTTGTTAGTTATATGTTCCAAATCAGATTACCATGTTATTACTCAGATTATCACATGAGTTTCAGAACCCTGCCTATGTATTTCTTTAGTTCTCGAATTACACATGCTAGGTCAGATATTTCGGTTATTCAATTATACATGCCTCAGTTATTAATACATCATTATCAGATTAATTGTTGCATTCGCATTTTGCATGTTCAGTTTTGGTCTATCCAGTATTTACATAAATTCAGTCATAATATGTTAATCACTTAATTCATTGGAAGTAGCATCATACTGAGTTGGACTAGGGTTCAACGTACCCAAATAGTCCCAGAACTACTAGCCTAGTAGGTTATAAGTTCCCTCCGTGGGCATTTGTTTAATGATCACGCTAGCATGCCTTTATACTTTTGGCAGGGTATATTGGGTCCTCTCGATGAGGCATATACATCGAACTTCACATTTAGCTCATATGGTTTTATTATCGGTTATTAGTAGCTCCCATAGTTCAGTCAGACTCTATTTCATTGACCATTTATCATTATATGCAGTATTCAGTTTTAGCATGTTATAAATTGGTCATTGCATTCAGTTATCTCGTCATTCAGTATATCATGTTCAGAACATTTTACTTGCTTTTGTGCTTATTGAGTTATGTTTTAGTTTAGCTTTACTCCATCCTACCTGCTCAGTACCTTTCAAGTACTGAAGAATACATGCACTACATCTTCTTGTGATGTAGGTTCAAGTTCTCAGCATCTAGAGCACACTTAGATCGACCGTCGATCTCCAGTCCGAGGACAATAGTCCTGAGTTTAATTCTAGTATGTAGTCTTTAATTTCAGTTTTTGCAAGACTTAGCTGGGGTTTGTCCTAGCATTTCTAGTTAGTTAGAGGCTATCTTCAGACATAGCTAGTTTCATCTTAGTATTCAGTTAATAACTTGTTTGTATTAAACTCGTCATTTTTCATATATCTCAGTTTTAGCATATGGGTATTCTCTATCTTTTCATTATAAATTATGTTTTAGATTCCGCATCAGTTCATTATCTTTTGTATGCTCATGATCATGACAGCAGGGTTAGCTTCGGATCAGTTGTGGTCCTAGGTCCCGTGTCTGCGTCTCGAGGGTAGCTCGAGGCGTTACAATATCAAATCACTAGGGTTAAGAGTCCTAGGATGTCTGAAAAGCCGCACTAAGTAGAGTCTTTTTTATGGGTATGAAGTGCACCACATCTAATGAGAGGGAGGCTATGAATGTTTTAGGAAAAATTTCACTTTCTTATCGTGCGTAAGGTATGATCTAATTCCATTCTAACTTGATGTTCTATGTTTCAGATCATGCCTCCTCGTAAAGCTAACACTAGGAATGTGAATGCCAGGAATGCAAAGCAGTTCCTCCAATCCAAATCATGAAGTCTCCAAAGCTGAATTCAGGAATGCCATTAAAATGTTTGCTCAGAGTGTTGCCAACTAGGAAAATCCGTGGGTTCAAGCTCATGTGAAAGGAAATGGTGGATCAACAGCAGCCAGGGTCTGTGACTTTGTTAGGATGAATCTGCCTGAGTTCTTTGGATCGCAGACCAGTGAGGATCCTCAAAATTTCTTGGATGATATCAAGAAGATATTTAAGGTGATACAGGTCATTGGAAATGATCGGGTTGTGTCACGCCCCGAGCTACCCCTGAGACGCGGACACGGAACCTAGGACCACAAGTGATCCCAAGCTAACCCTGCTGGCATGATCATGAGCATACTAAAGATAATAAATTGTTGCCGAAGCTAAATCATACTTAAAATGAAAAGATGGGGAATACCAATATTCTATAACTGAGATATTTGAAAACAATGAGTTTAATACAAAAGAAATATTAACTCAATACTAAGCTGAATCTAACTATGTCTGAAAATAGCCTCTAAACTAGACTAGAAATACTGGGACAAACCCCAGCTAAATCTAGCAAAAACTGAAACTAAATGACTAAAGAATGAAATTAAACTCATGACTATTGTCTCGGAGAATGAGGACTCACCACTGAATCTGCTGAACTGGAGATCGAGAAATCGATCTATACGTGATCTGGATGCTGAGAACCTGAACCTACATCACGAGAAGATGTAGCGCATGTATGCATCAATACTTGAAAGATGCTGAGCATGTAGGATAGAGTAAAGCTGAAATAAAACATAATTGAACAAGCACAAAACAAGTATAATAATCTAAACTTGATGTGCTAACTGAACTGTGGGAGCTACTAATAACTGATAATAAAACCACATGAGCTAAATATGGAGTCCGATGTATACGCCCCATCGAGAGGACCCAATATACCCTGCCAAAGGTACAAAGGCATGCTGGCGTGATCACTAAACTGATTACCCACAGATTGGACTTACAACCTACTTGGCTAGTAGTTCTGGGACTATTTGGTACGCTAAACCCTAGTCCAACTCGGTATTATGCTACTCCCAATGAATTCTTTAAATTTACTATTTATGTTTGAATTTCTGTAAATATTGTATAGCTCGAAACTGAATATGCAAACTAACAATGGAACAATTGATCTAGTAATTATGTATTTATAAATGAGGCATGTATATCTGAAGTGTCTGAAATATCTGACCTAGCATGTGTAATTCAAGAACTAAAGAAATACAAAGCTAGGGTTCTGAAATTCATGCAATAAACTGAATAAAAACATGATAATCTGATTTGGAACATAAAGCTAATAAATTCATAAAGTTCTATCAAAGTTCTAGAAACCCTAGGTCTAATCATGATAAGGATATTAAGAATCTGTCTTATAACTAGGGATTTAATGGGTGAAATGGAACCCAGGTGAAATCCCACATACCTGGTGATGAAATCCACGGAAAAATACATAAGTTTCGGGGCTGGAACTGCTGGAGCTTGTGGAGTTCTTGAACTGGGGTTCTTGAGCTTTTTTTCTCCTCTCTTGCTTCTAATTTTCTAAGTTTTGATTTAATGATTTGACTTGGATATGTTTTAGTCATGTTTATAGGCTTAAAATGACTAAAATATAATGATTTAGGGTCAAAACGACGTAACTTAGGGTTTAAACGGAGTGGGAAAGGTCAAAACAACCCCTAGGAAGGTTGGTGTCGGGCCTCACGACGGCCAGGATTGACAGTCCGTCGTGCGCCTGATGCCCCGTCGTTGGGTCCGTCGTGAGGGCCTGTTCGACATGTCTTTACTAAAATGGGCATAACTTTTTACTTGGAGGTCTGATTTTAGCAAGGTCGGTGGATATGGAAAGATAATTCAATTATATATCTGTGGGTAGGTCATAGGAGACCTAATTCATTTTTTCTAAGAGTTATGATCATTTTAAGTTGACCCAACTGCATTTCTCTTTAACTGGCTGCAAATTTTCCACCTACGGACCGTAGGTCCACCTATGAACCATGATGGTCATGCATAGCTCTTGTCAGAGAGTAGTTGAAGGGAGTCTTGATCGACGGTCACGGACTACGGACCGTCGTTTGACCTACGGACCGTCAGTCCGTCCGTCATCCAAGACTTAACCAACTTTTCTAGGCTGAAATTTTTGGGAGTTTTTGATCACATCGACGGTTGTGCAGGACGGACCGTGGTTCAAGCTACGGTACGTTGATGCCACCGTTGGTAGCACCTGCAGATTTTTCTGAAAAACTAATTTTTGGTCTGTTTTGGCTACGGGGTGTTACATTATCTCACCCTTGGGAACATTCGTCCTCGAATGAAGACTAAACTAGCTGAAATAGAGGGAGAGAGATGCATACCCCACTACTAAACACTGAGAACTGAGTTCTGACTGAATTGAATTCTGAGTACATGCAATTACGCTAAAAATGAAAGTACAAACTGAGGGAACATGATTTTAAAACTGAATTTACGCATAAAAAACTGTAAAACTGAAGAGGAACTATTACCTCAAGCTGGAGTGGAATCGGAAGGAAAAAGGTAAGAATACTTGGCTTTCATGGCTGCTTCTGCTTCCCAAGTAGCTCCCTATACGGACTGACTCCTTCACAAAACCTTGACTGAAGCGACTTCTTTATTTCTCAACCTTCTAACCTGACGGTCAAGAATCTCAACTGGTACATCCTCATAAGAAAGACTATCTTTCACCACCACACACTCTAATGGCACTATAGAGGCTGGGTCACTCACGCACTTCTTCAAGAGTGAGATGTGGAAGACCGGATGCACTGCTGCTAATTTTGCTGGCAACTCTAACTCATATGCCACCTTGCTAATCCTTTTCAAGATCTTGTAAGGGCCTACATATACTAGGACTGAGCTTCCCTTTAATGCCAAATCTCATCGCCCCTTTCATAGGTGACAATTTCAGGAAAACCCACTAGGAACTCTACTTCCCTTCTCCTTACAGATGCATAAGATTTCTAACGATTTGGGTTGTCTTAAGGTTATCTCTAATGAGTTGCACTTTCTCCATAGCATAAAGGACGGAATCTGGCACAATTAAAGCTGCTTTACCTACTTCAAACCAACCAATTGAAGATCTACATCTGCGCCCATACAGTGCCTCATAAGGGGCCATCTGAATGCTGGAATGGTAGTATTGTTGTAGGCGAACTCAATAAGATGAAGGTGATCATCCCAACTACCTTTGAAATCGATCACACAAGCTCTCAACATATCCTCTAAGGTCTAAATGGTACGCTTTGCCTGCCTATCCGTCTGTGGATGAAATGTTGTACTAAGGTTAACTTGAGTACCAAGACCTTTTTGAAATGACTTCTAGAAATGAGAGGTAAACTGAGGACCTCTATCTGAGATGATAGACAAAGTAACCCCATGCAACCTCATAATTTTAGTAAGGAAAATCTTGGCATAGTCCTCTGCCGAATATGTAGTCTTGACCACCAAAAAGCGAGAAGACTTAGTCATCCTATCAACTATCACCTAAATTGAGTCTTGCTGTCTGCGAGTATGAGGTAACCCTATGATGAAATCCATATTGATCGCATCCCACTTCCAATAGGAATATCAATCTTTTGAGTCATACCCCCTGCTTTCTGATGTTCTACCTTGACTTGTTGGCAATTGGAGCTTTTACTCACAAAGTCTGCTATATCTCTCTTCATGCCATTCCGTCAATAGACTTCCTGTAGATCGCGGTACATCTTAGTGGCACCTGGATGAATAGAATACCCAGAGGTATGGGCTTCTACAAGAATATGTTGTCTCAACTCGCCCACATCAGGAACACACAATCTACCCTGCTAGCGAAGTACACCATCTCCCCTTGGGAGAAAACCTCCACTGTCTGACTATGGACTGTACCATTAAGTTCAAGCAAGATTGGGTCACTGTCTTGCTTTTCCTTAACCTATACTACCAAAGACCATTTTGCCCCATTCTGAACTGTTACACCGCTGTCTAATATGCTCATATGGTGAACTCCCAAGTGAGCAAGCCTGTGAACATCCTTCACTAGCTCCGTCCTTTCTTCCTCAACATGGGCTACACTACCCATAGATTATCTACTAAGAGCATCGGCCACTACATTCGCCTTTCCAGGATGGTAATGCACACTCATATCATAATCCTGAAGGAACTCAAGCCATCTCCTCTGGCGAAGATTCAACTCTTTCTGGGTGAACACATACTGAAGGCTCTTATGATCGGTGAACACATCTACATGAACACCATACAGGTAGTGTCTCCATAAATTGAGTGCAAACACCAGTGCTACAAGCTCGAGGTCATGAGTTGGATAGTTCTTCTCATGAACCTTAAGATTTCTAGAGGCATAAGATATAACCTTATCTCTTTGCATCAACACACAACCAAGGCCAACTCTAGATACATTGCAATAGATCACATAACCATCTGAACCCACTGGTAGAGTCAAGACAGGAGCTGTAGTCAATCAAGTTTTCAATTCTGCGAAGCTTTTCTCACAATCATCTGACCATTGAAACTTGACCATCTTCTGGGTCAACCTAGTCAATGAAGAGGCTATGGATGAAAATCCTTCCACGAACCTTTTGTAATAACCCGCTTGACCTAAGAAACTTCTTATATCTATAGATGAGGTAGGTATGGGCCATTGTTTCACTGCTTCTATCTTTTGTGAATCTACGCGGATCCCTTCGCTAGATACACTGTGACCAAGGAGAGCAACAAATTGCAACCAAAACTCACATTTACTAAACTTAGCGAATAACTGGCGATCTTTGAGAGTCTGCAGAACAACTCTCAAATGACTTGCATGTTCTTCCTCACTCCTAGAGTAAATTAGGATATCATCAATGAAGACGATAACGAACAAGTCTAAGTACTGTTTGAACACTCTGTTCATCAAATACATGAAAGCTGCAGGAGCATTGGTTAGTCCAAACAACATAACTACAAATTCATAATGACCATACCGAGTTCTGAAGGCTGTTTTTGGAATGTCACTATCTCAGACTCTGAGCTGATGATAACCCGATCTGAGGTCTATCTTTGAGAAATGACTAGCACCCTAAATTGGGTCAAACAAGTCATCAATCTTGGGGATGGGATACTTATTCTTGATTGTGACCTTGTTCAACTGTCTATAGTCAATTTACATTCTGAGAGAACCATCTTTCTTCTTTATGAACAATACTGGTGCACCCCATGGTGAAACACTAGGTCTGATGAAACCCTTATCTAGAAGGTCTTTCAACTGCTCTTTCAATTCCTTAAGCTCTGCTGGAGCCATTCTGTAAGGAGGAAAAGAAATAGGCTGGGTATCTGGAAGAAGATCAATTCCAAAGTCGATTTTGCTTTTAGGAGGAACCCCGGGAAGATCTTTTGGAAATACTTCTGGCAATTCACAGACTACTGGAACTGACTCAAGAGATGGGGTTTCAAGGCTAGAATCCTTAGCCCGAACTAGATGATAGAGATAACCCTTAGATATCATATTTCTGGCATTAAGGTAAGAAATAAATTGACCCATAGGCGCTAGGCTACTACCCTTCCATTCTAAGATTGGTTCGTCTGGAAATTGCAAATGAACAATCCTAGTTCTACTATCGACTGACGCATAACATGAGTGTAACTAATCCATGCCTAGAATGAAATCGAAGTCTACCATTTCTAACTCTACTAGATCTGCTTAGGTGACTTTCTGAGAGACTGTGATAGGGAAATTTTTATATACCTGTCTAGCTATAACTGGGTCACCGACTGGAGTAGAGAATGAGAAAGGTTCTATGAGAGTTTCTCGATTAATACTAAGGTTTAGTTCTATACTGAGTTGCAAAGACAAAGTCATGTTTGTTGTCTTTCCACCGAGTGAACCATATGTGAGTCATATCCTTGAGTTTGTAGGATGTCAATCTCACCTATCACTATGAGTTACTGACATCACACCAAATATTCTCTTGACCTTATCAATGAACTTCTGTGGGTCCTTACCAACTTGCGACCCTAAAAACTTAGGCGGATTCATCCTAACAAAATCACAAACTCTGCATTGTTCTGGTTGGTCATATTCTGAGCCAAAGGCTGAATTACCGTTCTGAAACTTTGCATTTGAACTTCCTTATTTGGTACTAGAGGAATTGAGTTAGCATTGCGTGCATTAGCATTCCATGCCTAAGCTCTACAAGAAGGCATGATCTTAAGCGCATAACGTCAAGTTAGAATGGAATTTGATCATACCTTACGCACGATAAGAGTAACAAGAAAAATGAAGTTTTTTCTTAAAACACTTCATAGCCTCCCTCTCATTAGATGTGGTGCACTTCACACCCATGAAAAGGACTCTACTTAGTGCGGCTTTTTCAGACATCCTAGGACTCTTGAACCTAGTGCTCTGATACCAAGTTTTGTCACGCCCCCAGCTACCCCCGAGACGCGTACACGGAACCTAGGACCACAGGTGATCCCAAGCTAACCCTTTGGCATGATCATGAGCATACTAAAGATAATAAACTATTGCGGAAGCTAAATCATACTTAAATTGAAAAGATAGGGAATACCCATATTCCATAACTGAGATATTTGAAAACAATGAGTTTAATACAAAAGAAATATTAACTCAATACTAAGCTGAATCTAACTATGTCTGAAAATAGCCTCTAAACTAGACTAGAAATACTGGGACAAGCCCCAGCTAAATCTAGCAAAAACTGAAACAAAATGACAAAAGAATGAAATTAAACTCATGACTGTTGTCCTCAGAGAATGAGGACTCACCACTGAATCTGCTGAACTGGAAATTGGTAAATTGATCTATACGTGATCTGGATGCTGAGAACCTGATACTACATCACGAGAAGATGTAGCGCACGTATGCGTTAGTACTTGAAAGGTACTGAGCATGTAGGATAGAGTAAAGCTGAAATAAAACATAACTGAACAAGCACAAAAACAGGTATAATAATCTGAACATGATGTGCTGATTTCTGAGCTAACTGGATGCAATGACCAATTTATAACATGCTGAAACTGAATACTGAATATGCTGATAAATGGTCAATGCATAGAGTCTAACTAAACTGTGGGAGCTACTAATAACCGATAATAAAACCACATGAGCTAAATGTGGAGTCCGATGTATACGCCCCATCGAGAGGACCCAATATACCCTGCCAAAGGTATAAAGGCATGCTGGCGTGATCACTAAACTTATTACCCGCAGAGTGGACTTACAACCTACTTGGCTAGTAGTTCTGGGACTATTGGGTACGCTAAACCCTAGTCAAACTCGGTATTATGCTACTCCCAATGAATTCTGTATATTTATTGTTTATGTTTGAATTTATGTAAATACTGGATAGCTCTAAAATGAACATGCAAACTAAGAATGCAACAATTGATCTAGTAATTATGCATTTATAACTGAAGCATGTATAACTGAAGTGTCTGAAATATCTGACCTAGCATGTGTAATTCAAGAACTAAAGAAATACAAAGCCAGGGTTCTGAAATTCATGCAATAAACTGAATAAAAACATGATAATCTGATTTGGAACATAAAACTAATAAATTCATAAAGTTCTATCAATGTTCTAGAAACCCTAGGTTTAATCATGACAAGAGAATCAAGAATCTGACTGAAAACTAGGGACCTAATGGGTGAAAGGAACCCACTAGTGAAATCCCACATACCTGGTGATGAAATCCACGAAAACTACTTAAGTTTTGGGGCTGGAACTGCTGGAGCTTGTGGCGTTCTTGAACTAGAGTTGTTGAGCTTTTTTTCTCCTCTTTTGCTTCTAATTTTCGAAGTTTTGATTTAATGATTCGACTTGGATATGTTTTAATCATGTTTCTATGCTTAAACTGACTAAAATCAAATGATTTAGGGTCAAAATGGCATAACTTAGGGTTTAAATGGAGTGAGAAAGGTCAAAAAGACCTCTGGGAAGGTTGCTGTCTGGCCTCACGACGACCAGGACTGACGGTCCGTCGTGCGCCCGATGCCCCGTCGTTGGGTCCATCATGGGGGCCTGTTCGANTATATATATATATATATATATATATATATATATATATATATTTACTCGGATGTCTGATTTTAGCAAGGTCGGTGGCTATGGAAAGATAATTCAATTATCTATCTGTGGGTAGGTCATGGGAGACCTAATTCATTTTGTGCTAAGAGTTATGATCATTTTAAGTTGACCCAACTACATTTCCCTTTAACTGGCTGCAAATTTTCCACCTACGGACCGTAGGTCCCCCTACGAACCATGCTGGTCATCCATTGTCAGAGAGTGGTTGAAGGGAGTCTTGAACGACGGTCACGGACTACGGACCATAATTCAGTCCGTCGTCCAAGACTTAACCATTTTTCTAGGCTGAAATTTTTGGGAGTTTCTGATCCCATCGACAGTTGTGCAGGACGGACCGTGGTTCAGGCTACGGTCCGTTGATGCCACCGTTGGTAGCACCTGCAGATTTTTCTGAAAAACTAATTTTTGGTCTGTTTTGGCTACGGGGTGTTACAGGTTGAGTTGGCATCATACCAGCTTAAAAGATATTGCTCATATCTAGTACACTTAGTGGAAGGATAATAGGGGTACTATTGCAGCTCCTATCACTTGGGATTGCTTTACTAGGACCTTTCTGGACAGGTTTTTCCCAATAGAGTTGAGAGAAGCAAAGGCTCAATAATTCATGAACTTAAGGAAGGGAAATATGATGGTTCAAGAAAATGGACTCAAGTTTAATCAACTCTCCAGGTATGCTCCTCACATGGTTGCTGACTCGAGGGCTCAGATGAATAATATCTTGTATGGAGTGCCAGATTTGGTGAAAACTGAGTGCAAAAATTTTATGTTATTGAAAGATATGAATATCTCTAGGCTTATGACTCATGTTCAGCAGGTTGAGGGTGATAAGCTTAGGGAACAGGACAAGGAGAATAAAAAGGCTAGGATTGGGAACTATGACTATTATCAGAAGAAATCGGATGGTGGAAGTCGCTTGCAGAGTTAGCAAAATTTTCAACCCCATCCCCTTCATCTGCTAGTGTTCCATCCTCCAAGAACAGGTATGATCAGAAGGTTAGGGCACCAGGCTGTAAGTCTCAGGAAAGTGTTTTAGTCACCAAGACTTACCCTACTTGCCTTAAGTGTAATAAGAATCATCCAGGCGAGTGCCTCATAGGAAAAGAAAAATGCTTAGGGTGCATTTAGTCAAGTAATATGTTGAGGCATCGTCCTTCTAGACAAGGTCAACGAGGTGGTAATGGTAGAGCTCAGTCTACAACTTCAGCAGCACCAGCAAGTCACGCGACTCAACATTGTAACTCATTTGGTACAGATGGCGGTCAGCGCCAGAAGAGGTTGTATGATCTTCAGGCTCGCCAGGATCAGAAGGTTCTCTTGATGTAGTCACTGGTACGTTACGAGTCCTTGACCTTGATGTTTATGCATTGTTAGATCTAGGAGCTACTCTTTGTTTTGTAACTCCTTACATAGCAGTCCAATTCACTGTTAGTCTAGAAACTCTCTATTAAACCTTTCTCAGCTCTACTCTAGTCGGTGACCCAGTTATAGATAGATGGGTATACAGAAATTGCCCTATCACAGTATCTCAAAAGGTAACCTCAACAGATCTTGTAGAGTTAGAAGTGTTAGTCTTGGATGTAATTTTAGGCATGGATTGGTTACATTCTTGTTATGCCTCAGTCAATTGTAGAACTAGTATTGTTCATTTCAATTTCCAAATGAACCAATCTAAGATTGGAAGGGTAGTAGCTTAGCACCTATGGGACGATTCATTTCTTACATGAAGACCAGAAAGATGATCTCCAAGGGTTATCTCTATCATTTATTTTGGGTTAAAGATTTTAGCTCTAAAACCCCAACTCTTGATTCAGTTCCAGTGGTCAATGAGTTCCCATAAGTGTTTCCATAAGATCTTCCCGGAGTCTCTCCCGAAAGAGAAATTGATTTTGGAATTAATCTCCTTCCGGATACCCAACCTATTTATATTCCTCCTTACAAAATGGCTCCAGTTGATCTTAAGGAATTAAAAGAGCAGTTGAAAGACCTTTTAGATAAGAGCTTCATTATACCTAGTATTTCGCCATGGGGTGCACCGGTGTTGTTCATAAAGAAGAAAGATAGTTCTCTCAGAATGTGCATTAATTATAGACAATTGAACAAGGTCACAATCAAGAATAAGTATCCCATCCCCATGATTGATGACTTTTTGAACAACTTCAAGGTGCTAGTCACTTTTCAAAGATAGACCTCAGATCGGGTTATCATCAGCTCAGAGTCAGAGATAGTGACATTCCGAAAACAGCCTTCAAAACTCAATATAGTCATTATGAATTTGTAGTTATGTCATTTGAACAAATCAATGCTCCTGCAACTTTCATGGATTTGATGAACAGAGTGTTCAAACAACATTTGGACTTGTTCGTTATCTTCTTTTTGATGATATCCTCATTTACTCTAGAAATGAGGAAGAACATGCAAGTTATTTGAGATTTTTTCTGCAGACTCTCAAAGATCACCAGTTATTCGCTAAGTTTAGAAAATGTGAGTTTTGGTTGTAATCCGTTTCTTTCCCTGGTCACATTGTATCTAGCAAGGGGATCCGAGTGGATTCGTAGAAGATAGAAGCAGTGATATAATGTCCTAGCCTACCTCTGCTGCAGATATATGAAGGTTCTTAGGTCTAGCGGGTTATTACAAATGGTTCCTGGAAGGATATTCATCCATAGCCTCACCATTGACTAGCTTGACACAGAAATTGGTCAAGTTTCAATCGTCAGATGATTGTGAGAAAAGCTTTTCAGAATTGAAAACTAGATTGACTACAACTCCTGTCTTGACTGTACCAGAGGGTTCAAATGGTTATGTGATCTATTGTGATGCATCAAGAGTGGGCCTAGATTGTGTGTTGATGCAACAAGATAAGGTTATAACTTATGCTTCTAGACATCTTAAGGTGCATGAGAAGAACTATCCAACTCATGACCTCGACCTTGCAGCGTGGTGTTTGCACTCAAGATCTGGAGACACTACTTGCATGGTGTTCATGTAGACGTGTTTACGTACTATAAGAGCCTTCAGTATGTGTTCAAGCAGAAAGAGTTGAATCTTCGCCAGAGGAGATGGCTTGAGTTCCTTAAGGATTATGATATGAGTGTGCATTACCATCCTGGAAAGGCGAATGTAGTGGAACATGCTCTTAGTAGATTATCTATGGGTAGTGTATCCATGTTGAGGAAGAAATAAAGGAGCTAGTGAAGGATGTTCACAAGCTTGCTCGCTTGGGAGTTCGCCTTATGAGCATATCAGAGAGTGGTGTAACAGTTCAGAATGGGGAAGAATCTTTTTTTGTAGTGCAGGTTGCGGAAAAGCAAGACAGTGATCAAATTTTGCTTGAACTTAAGGGTGCAGTCCATAATTAGAGAGTGGAGGTTTTCTCCCAAGGGGAAGATGGTATACTTTGCTACCAGGGTAGATTATGTGTTCCTAATATGGGCGAGTTGAAGCATCATATTCTTGTAGAAGCCCATAGCTCCTGATATTCTATTCATCCAGGTGACACTAAGATGTACCGCGATCTGTGGGAAGTCTATTTGTGGAACGGCATGAAGAGGGATATAGCATATTTTCTGAGTAAGTGTCCCAATTGCCAGCAAGTTAAGGTAAAACATCAGAAACCAGGGGGTATGACTCAAGAGATCGACATTCCTACTTGGAAGTGGGAAGTTATCAATATGGATTTCATCACAGGGTTACCTCGTACTCACAATCAGCATGACTCCATTTGGGTGATAGTTGATAGGATGACCAAGTCTTCTCGCTTTTTGGCTGTCAAGACTACAGATTCGGCAGAGGACTATGCCAAGCTTTACATCAATAAAATTGTGAGGTTTCATGGGGTTCCTTAGTCTATCATCTCATATAGAGGTCCTCAGTTTACCTCTCATTTGTAAAAGTCATTTCAGAAGGGTCTTGGTACTCATGTTAACCTTAGCACAAAATTTTATCTGCATACGGATGGACAGGCAGAGCGTACCGTTCAGACCCTAGAGGATACGTTGAGAGATTGTGTGATCAATTTCAAGGGTAGTTGGTATGATAACCTTCATTTTATTGAGTTCGCCTACAACAATAGCTACCATTCCAACATTCAGATGGCCCCTTATGAGGCACTGTATGGGCGTAGATGTAGATCTTCTATTGGTTGGTTTGAAGTAGGTAAAGCAGCTTTAATTGTGCCAGATTCAATCCTCTATACTATGGAGAAAGTGCAACTCATTAGAGAAAACCTTAAGAAAACCCAGAGTCGTTAGAAATCTTATGCATCTGTAAGGAGAAGGGAAGTAGAGTTCCAAGTTGATGATTGGGTTTTCCTGAAATTGTCACCTATGAAAGGGGCGATGAGATTTGTCATGAAAGGGAAGCTCAGTCTTAGATATGTAGGTCCTTTTATTATCAGGTTGTAGGCATTAGAAGCAAAACAGTGAGATGTGTAGTTTGAAGTCGCTTCTAGTTTTGTCGATGTCCCGAGTTCATCGCTCCAAGAGAGGTAAAACTCTTTAATTTTAAGTAATGAGAAGTTGTCCAGTTTTGGAGTTGAATCTGCAGAATTTTTTTGTTGCAATTTCCCTGAACTTGACACTATTGAACACATTTCCAACTCTGGAAGTTTTGCAAGAAAGGTCTGTGGATCTTTGATGTTTCCCTGGGTATTTAAAAGGATTATATTCCTCTTAAATACATGGTGATGAGATGGTGGAACACTGTGCACAGGAATGAGCACATGTGGTTGTTTCACAATGCCTAACTTGATATTATATATGTTGGCATCTTATCTGATTATTATTTTACTGAGGAACATGTACTTCTAGTTGATTGTCAGTTTCTTAGTTGTTATGATTGAGTGCAGTTGTACACAATATGCATTATATTTACAAACAGTGAAGTGAAGCACAACTCCATTAGCAAATAACAAATTATAACACATGAACAATTTCAGAATGTCACATTTTTAGCAACAAGAACCTAGATTCTTTCCCAGGTTATATCAATAGATGATTACCACATGGTATGTGAGTTCATGACATGCTTGTTCATGATGCACCTCTAAGTTAATTAACCGACAAGAACTCAAGGATTAAACATAGAAACTCTAAGGAGACACTTGGAAACAGAAGTAAATGACACATAAGTGTAAAATGAAAGAAGTTACGTACGTTTTTGACACTTAAGTATTATATTGTTAGCAAAATGTCAAAAGTCAAAATTATCCTTAATATTTAATTTATTGACACAAAACACACATGTTGATACCAACCCCAAAACTGATACTTCTAATATGGTAGAAATATGCTTCAGCGAACTTCTCCAGTCAACATTCACCCTAAGATACTATTCTATTTGTCTATTATAGAGAGGGGCCATCAGAAGCCTTTGACAAAGATTCTTGTCCTGATTTGGTTATAACTGTCGTTTCCTTAATCCTATGCATCCATCTAAGGCCACAAATTCATCACCTTCAGACTTGTTGTAAATCACTAAAGAGGATTTTGAAAAATTAAGGGAAATAATGACTTAATAGTGTTTGCTTACACTTTTGAATCTCAATATGACATAACAAGATCAGGATTGGTTGTACAGGATATAGGATCAGTTTACTTGTGGCTCCAAGGATATTGTGTTTGTACGGGTTGTAGACTAAGTTTACAGTACTGGCAGTTCTGGATACTCAACTACTATAATGTTATATGGTACTGGAAATTTTGAAAACTCAGCTCCTGCAATATGCTATAATAATATATCCATATGTCAACCTTATTTCAGAATTATATTGTTTTTACTTGTTTCACTTAAAGAACCTTATTGTTTTGTTGGTTTACTTACTACAAGCAAAGAAATCAAAGAGATTAAAACAAAGAGAGAAGAATGAATCAATCAGCAATACTAAATAAAAAAGGTCTCAAAGTCCATTGAAGAATCTGGATGCTATTATGCAATATCGATCAAGTGCTAAATTGGCTGATAAATTCAAGATTAAGAGAGAACACCTTGCAAACTAATGCAATGATAGAGCTAAGAATGAGCAGCCACCAATACCACATAAAAGAAAGAATCCTTAAAAATAGCATTTACATCCCGGGATTCTCTCCATCTCAGAAGTGGATTCCCCTGCAAGGGCCGAAAAAGACGTTATAGCACCATCCTGGGCCTTCCACGATTGTTAACCTGTCTCGGACCGGGGAACTGAGGATTTTGTTCAACAACAAGGAAAGAGTAAATTACTTGGGCAAAAATCAGTAATTCAATCGTCTTCAATGGAAGAGATTAGAACCTCACATATGATTGCAGGGAAAGGACAAACTAAACAGAGGTTATTTCAATCTGAAGAGTCCATTCAAGATACAGAAATTAAACTTCCTATTAACTCTAGGTTACAAACGTCATTCAAGGAAAGTGTTACTGCCTTAGTACATGTGTCTGGAACAACACTAGGTAATGGAGTGGTACAATATGATATTTAGGATCTACGGAACTTCAAACATGTGAAGTGGAAGTCGGTTCGACCAGCTACCAATATTGGTCAGTTTCAGGATAAGTAACAGCTAGGTAATGGAGTGGTACAGAATGAACACGAATGTCTTGATCTACCAAATTGCAAGCAGGTAAAAAGGAAGCTCATCATACCAGCTAGTACTCTTGATCAGTTTTTAAAAAATCAAGGGATATGCCTAGATGATGAAACAAAATGTGATAACCACACAACAACTGATGTCGAATTTATGCATACTCCTATTATTAATGAACACAACAAAGGATTGGATGATCTTGTGGATCAAGAAGAACTTGGTGGAGATGAATGTGATGTCGAATCGTAAGCTGACATTGATTGTAATCCAAGAGGCATGTCTTAAACCTTGTAAGATTTAGTACTCGTTATAAAAAGAAATATCTTATTTCTTGTTTTTTGCATCAATCTAGAAACGTCGAAGCCAAAAATGTTCAAGGACAAACAACATGTAAGGATATTCACGCAATAAATTTGGAAGAAAGAAAGAAGGTGACATTTGATAAAGGACAAGCAGTGGGACCAACTAATAAGATAGTGTCACAATTAAGAAACTTTATAGGAACCATTGCAAGGAATTCTAGATTCATCGGCTTGATCTACACTAAATGGCATGTGGTGTCAAAGGATTCTAAAAAGCGCATGTGGAAATATAACAATGTAAGAACAATCACTCTTGAGATTGCATGTTTTCATTATTTGTTTTTACTTCCTGAAGCTAGATATATTTTATTTTGAATAGTCCAAAATTCTAATTCCCGTAGAAGGAAAGAAGTGGGTGATGACTCGTCTTCGTGATGCTTGGAGGTGACACAAACAAAAAATTAAAAAGAATTTTTTTCAAAAAACAGAACACTTGAAGAGATGCTAGAAAAACATCCTTATGGCATCCAGACAATCAATTCCGCCAGTTGATCGAGTATTGCAAACACCCAACTGTTCAAGTAAGGCTAAAATAGTGCATTTCTACTCATCAGTATATTTTGTTATCATATCTATTCTCTTTTATTTATCAATTCAATTATCTCTTTTTATTAAATAATAGGCCATATGCGAGATGAATTCTCAAAACAGGAAAAAGAATGTTGGTATCGAATGAGACCTATTAATTTTTCTAGAGTACGCGTGGCATTTGTAATACCTAGCTGACATTTCTTCAAAAATTTGAATTTCATTTTTTGTACTTTATTAGAACATACTGATGTTTTTTAAAATTTCTTTTGATATAATCTATAGCATGCAGCCAAAGAAAACAACGAATAACCATCAAAGCCTGAAATGTTTATTGCAACTCGTGCCAAGAGGGGAAAGGAAATCCAGGTGATACACAAGTTGTTATAGTAAGTTTTTTTACAGAAGATTAGTAGTGAATTTGATTTAGACTTAAAAACTTATATTGTGGAGAGTTTGACTCCATTTAATTTTATAACGTTTTTCTTCTTCTTCTTCTTCTTCTTGTGCAAGTGCGATGAGATATCAATTCTTTATCGATATCGCTGAATTGTTTTCTAGGACATTTTGTCATATTTTTTGAGTTATTGATCGCTATCATAGGACTAGAAATGAAATAGCACTTACAATTCAATATGTATGCAAATTTTATTCAATAGGAACTTCAAAATCATCAAAATTCTGGGAAACAACTGATGATGCATTTAGGGAAGCGTTTGGAAAGGAGCAGCCTGATCGACTTAGGTGCTTTGGTAGATCAGTGACAACAAGTTCTTTGAAGAAAGATGAGGAAATTAACAATCTAAAACAAACGCATGTCAATGAAATCACTTCTCTAAAAGAAGAATAGAGGGAAGAAATGCGACATCTATTCACTCAATTGCCGCAAAACAACTGTGGAGTGAATTTCAAGATATACCAGGGTGTGTTGGATCTAAACTTACTTCACCTATTGATGGAAGTAGCGCACAAGTTGTAATACGCACAAATCTTCCATATTTTTCGGGGTCATCTCATAATTTGGTTCTTCAAAAGGTATTCTGTATTTAAGATTCTCTGTTAATAGTCTGCATATTGTTTTTCTTCTATTTGAGTTGGTGTTCTTGGTAAAGAAATTCTGAACATATTTTACTATCTTGAATCTTTGAAAGTTGTCTGTACTTTGTTTTAGTTGTATGAATGATGTATTGTGTTGATGAAGGAAACTAGTGAATTTGGGTTATAGTTATGTACTTTTTTCCCCTATTGTTTTACTGCTTTGAACTTTGAAGTGGATGGACCTAGAAGTTTCAATATTGAAGAAAAGTTTGAAGTGGCTTAGGAAAAAAGTTTTTCGGGTGTTATGGGGTTGAGTGTAGGTATTGTTGTGAGGAGAGTCGCATAGCTTTACCTATGATAATGGTAATAGTATCACAATATCTTTTGAATTTTTCGCCAATGCTTATGTTAGGCCACCTTGGTGAACTTTAACTTTCTAGTGCTTCTGTTGCTACTTTACTTTGAAATGTTACGGGTTACAGTGTCCTTGTAAGTCCCTTCAATAAGTTTTTGCTTCCAATTATTGGTTTGAATTAATCTAGAAATACAAATGACTTTGACCTTCAAATGCAATTCAGTAGAATTTGACCATAGATTTTGGGAGTAGGGAAAAATCAACCATGAAATTTGAATATTTTGATATGACAAAGTAGTTTTTGCAACTTTTTTAGTATCTTTCTAAAATTTTATGATTGTTTTTTAAACTAACCCTTGATGTAGTATTGTTTAGTAGGGGATATTGGTCACATAGTCAATAGTTTCTTAAACATGTTGAGTAAAGTGATTCTGTATCAATAACCATCCGTATTTACTTTCATTTGTTCAGCATTAGGTTCCCCAATTTTTATGCAGTGAAATACTCAGTAGCTAACCTTCAATGCAATCCGATCTCACACTTCCTCTCTGTCAATTCCTCTGGTCTACCAGCAATTGAAGGTGTTGCATTTTCAGCCATAGACACTAGTTTGATAGGATATTTTGTTAGCTTTCTGAAATACGTTGTTGATACCTTGGATTTGATATTTACTAGTCCCATCCCCAGTCTCAAACCTTCTATAGGAGTAGTAGGAAAAGTTGGTTTAGCCACATTTAAGTTGAGGCAAAATCTTGGAAATGCAGGGAAAGTTTCTGACGTTGACTTGTAGTATTAACCTCAGACCTCTCTGGAACTTGTTTTTTCTTTTAAATTTGATGCTGAGGGTGGTAGCAGGGGATCTATGTTCTAGACTATGGTCAATGTAAGGTTCTCATGCCCAACATGTTGTCAGTGGTTGACTTATTATATATTTGTGTCTCCATTGTATCCTTATTTATTGAATTCTGTTTCTCGGCTCCTTCTTGGTTGTTGGTTGATCCCGCATAGAAAGATCAATGAAATTATTAGATATAGGGACTTTAAAATTAGTAGTTATACTTGTGTGATGATTCTCTTGCTGCTGCAATGTTTCCTTAGGATATTTTTGTCTGTCCATGCTATGTTGAACTGAATCTTTGAAAGAAACTTGCTATTTTTTTGTTGATTTTGCTCTGTGTTCTGCTTTGTTGCTGGTGCAATAATCCATGCTATGAAATTATTTTATCATTTTTACTGTTGATTCTGCTCTATGTTCTTTCCGTGGCAACATCACTGAAGAGCTCAAATTCTTGTAGAAGAACGCTACTACATAGTTCCCTTTTTTGGGCCTTTTGTTAACTTAGCGTTCAACCTTATATTTTCATCGTCTGATCATATTTGAAGCTAATTTCTCCTTATTTGTTAGTATGACAAGAATAACAGTGCCTTTGTTTATTTATCCCCAACCAAAAGATCATTAACGAATTGCTATACTTATAATAAGATATGCATATAATAGTTGTGCTCCCTCCAACACAACAACACTAGGCCAATCCATGGGGCTATCAGCTCCCAGTTCTTGCCCAATATAGCAATAACTGGGAGAGTTAGTCTCTTGAGCTCTTTGTGTTTATAATACATGTAGTAACCCGTAATTCATGTGCTTATAAATGTTCTAGCCACTAGTTTGATAAGATATGTTGTTAGCTTTACGAAACAGGTTGTTGATACGTTGGATTTGATATTTAGTAGTTCCAGTTTGAGTCCCAGTCCCAGACCTTCTATAGGAGTAGTAGGCAAAGTTGGTTCAGCCATTAAGTTGAGGCAAAATCTTGGAAATGCAGGGAAAGTTTCTAACCTGAGAACTGTCTGGAACTTGTTTTTTATTCTGAATGAGAATTATTTTTTGTATCCTTATATTTTGATATCTGATTTTCAGCTCCTCCTGCATAGAGCTGAAATGTATTGGTTAGCTACTAATTGTTTGAACTTCACTATAACAAATTAAATGGGCCTGTAAGCTATCCTCTTTTGAGTATCCTATTCTTCATCAGCTGGCTTATTGTTATTTTCTTGTTTTTGGTGTTGTTGGTATTGTGAACTGGTGTCTCCCTTTGTTTTTGGTGTTGCTGCCATTTGCAGGTTTTTTTTAAAATTTTGTTTGCCTTGTTCCCCTTTGTTTTTGTTCTTCCTGAAATCTCATCTAATATTGCGCTACCATTTCTCTCCTCTTTATAAGATTGTTGATCAAAACTATAATTGGTGAATGATACCAAATTCAACCTTGGGTACATCCATAGGTTTTCAATACATTCTTTTCCCAAAAAACCCTCTACACATCTTAATGAAAGGATCTTAAGTTTGCTTAAGTTTCCAACAGAATATGGCAGTTGCCAAATGGAAGTGTTGCCAGCATAAAGCTCCTCCTATTTTAGATCACCTAGATTTTCAGGAAAAATTGGAAGTCTTGAACAACCTTTCAGAATCAAAATTTTCAGTTTTCTCATCTCGAAGACACTGGTTGGGAGTCTTACAAGGCTTTCACATGATCACAAAGCACTCCCTTTGTTTTTTGTGCTGTTGCCATTTGCAGGTTTCTTTTATCTTGTTTGCATTTGTGTTTACAATACATGCAGTAATCCAGAATTTACGTGCTGATAAATGGTCTATATGATTTGTGCGCGTGCGCACACACACACGCGCGCGCGCCCACCCTCCCCCCCCCACACACACACTTTTTGCTAGTTTAGGCTACACTTTAGTGGTGTGGCTGTAGGACTAAAATGGTGTAGTGATTTGAGACATATGTTGTTACACATGAGACAAATGTTGGTACAGACGCCTCAAATGTTGAAACATATCAACTTTATGAAGAAATGTTTGACAATTTGAGGCATATGTTTCTACATATGATCCATATGTTGCTACATATGTCACATATCTTTCTCTCAATATAACATCACATATTATGTACTTGCTCTAAATATAAGATAAAATAACAGAAGTGATAAAATAAAACCATTGTCTTTGATGACAAATGAGGCTGAAATCTCCTATATACTATCCTAGTAGCCCAAACCCATTGCATTCGATAAACTATATTGTCACACAACAGGGTAGCATGAGGTTGAATTTCTACCCTGAAAATCAAATGTTCAATGAATGTAAGCGAATATGACCCGCACACGGAGTTGGTTTCATTTTTTACCATGGGATCCACTCGACCTTTAAATTTTCATGGTTCATTGAGAAACTTATCTGGCAAATGCCTCATTATTCCATTTTGCTTCAACAATTTGGGCAGCAACTCGTAGACAGGCTGTATATGTGTCAAAAACTCAGCATGTTTCATACCCATTAGCTGGCATTCATAAACATTCATGCGAACCTCATGCAAGAAGATATCAAGAGTCACAAAATGAGTTTTGTTCAAATTTATGACTGTCAAAATCCTTTTTGCACCAATCCAATCCATGTCTCCAAGATATAGTCTAATTCCCCTGACATAGTCAATCATATCTTTATCCCATTCAAACTCATTAATTAATTGTGTCATGCTTCTGCCGTCAACTGTTGTTACCTCATTCCTCAGTTGCACATATCTTTTTTAGAAGTTGGTATAGAAGCCGAGATCCAGGATTCTATCTTTAGAATCATAGTATTCCGGGTATGTCATATGCCTCTCCCGCATAATGGTAATGATTTCATCAATATACTGAATAGAAAATAATATTAAAGACTAAAGAAGATTAATCATTAAAAGGATAAAACAAACAAGCATCATAAATTGAAGGTACTAGTAGAGAAAAATTACTCAGTCTTCCCACCAAATTTTCATGCTTTTCATGTTCTTGAAATCATCTCCACTAAAAGTATGAATGGCGTATCGTACACACAAATTCTTATGTATCGTCAGGTCCAACATCATGGCTTTATCGGCTACAATCACACACTTATAAACATCAGACGTTGTGTACTCCAGCACTTCCTTGCATTCGGCCATTGGCAATACTCCAAAGATCTTCTTCTTCAAATTTTGTATTGCCTTGACAAATAATTTTTTCCTCCTCTTATCCTGTGGAGTATATGGATGCCGAACATTCTTTGATAAGAAGGCCCTTGAACCTTCCCCCCCCCCCCTCTCCTTTTTAAATTCATTGACAACTTGACTCAATGTTTGAAGATACATGATAGAATCTTCATCTTGTTTCTTGCACTTCTCATAGAGAAATCCACAACAACTTCTATAAGAGGTAGCCCCTTGGTCTTGTCCAGCACCAATACCATCAAAAATAACTAATTCATTAACAACTCTGTGTCTTTTGATGGTTGTTACTCCAGCCAATTCCATTTTAACTTTATCCACAACAGGATCAAATAAGGTATCAACCAACCTTAGAGTAATTAGATATGTCATTTGAAATTCATTTTCTGTTGGGACAAGCCATGAATGCACAACCTAAAATTATAAAAATGAGTCATACGGGTCAATGGTTGCCACAACTATGTCATATATTGCTACAAATGGGTGATGTGTTACCACATATGTGTCATACGTTGATACAAATGTGTGATAAGTTGACTCATGACATTTGTGTCACAGGTTGAATAGATGAATCATCTTTAACAACATAAGAGTCATCTATAACAACATTTTGGGTGTAATATAATATTAACTTACTGCATCAGGAGGAGGATTATAAAGATCTGGAATATCCCCATCTTTGGTACTTGTTGTTTTTGATTTTAACCATCTCAATATCCTTGGTGATTAGATTTGTTCTTCTGCAATTACTTGATGGGCCAAATGAGAAATGATTTCAAACGCCCACGTCTATAAAAAAACATGTTACAAATCAAATGTTGAATTATTCAATATAATATAAAAAGATTAAGAACATTTAGATTTATCATGAAAGCCCATGGAAAGTCAAATAAGTTACTGGTCTTTGATCCTAAAGGTTTCAATAAGTATTTCACAGTTAAATAAAATCTTTCATGATCCCAAGGATAATTGTTGAAAGCCTCAATATCCTGACAGAAATTCACCCATTTAAGTTGCATGTTATTGTTGAGATATTTCCCCAAAAGTATATTATGTGTAAATCAAAGTAAGCACAATGACACATTGTGCTTCCTTGGTGTATTCTCATGTTCCAACAAATATATTAAGTCGGGATGTTTGAAGCTTGTGTCAACAAGTGACATCAAGTCCTGCTCCTCAGTTGACTATGATTGTTGTCTTGCTTCTTCTTTTATTCCTTTCTTTCTTCTCCGTGGTTCTTTTTTGACAATGTATTTATGGATGGGCTCAGAAGGGGGATGACATATTAACCTTGAAACTATGGCAAACTCTCTTATTCCAAAGAAGACTGACATGGCACAATAAATAATCAAAATATCATCCTTCTTTTTGGGATTTTGAAAAATAAACCTTCGTTTCAGATTTTCATATACCATAGTCATTTGAAAATATGCATTATTGTTCTCGGATAAATCAAGAAAATGACCAAAACAACTACCCTAAAAAATCCTCAAAACTATTTCTCTTGAGGATGGCCTTGAAGGTGTTGAAAGGTTTTCCCATGTCTAACCTCATAATGTTATCACCAATAGCATTAGGCTGCAGATGCACACGAAAAGTGTCTGCATTGATAATTTTGATCACGTCATCATCCTCAATTTCCTTTTTTTCTTCTTCTTCATGCATAACTACATCTCTATTTTTTCCTTCTTCTTCCTCAACTACTTCTCTGTTTTTTCCTCTTCTTCCTCAACTACTTCAATATTTTTTCATTGTTCTTCCTGTACTTGTGTTTGTTTTCCCTCTTCTTCCTCTACTACTTCTGTATTTTTTCCTTTATCTTCTTCCTCAACTTCTTTTTTCTCTTTCTCCATCATCAAGAACTTCATTTTTTTCTCTTTCTTCATATTCGTTTTGAGAAAATTCTGCCTCTACTTGAGAATAAGAAACTGTTTTAGATGCAAGTTTTTCCAAGAAAGTGGTATTTTCATTCATCTTACTAATAATTTTAGTCCTAGCCTTCTTTTGGATGTTTATTGTGTCAGTTGTATTAATTTTTGTTTTAACAGAAGCTATTATATTTGCATATGCAACCACAAAAATAAAATATTTGAATGTCACACATAACCTACAAATGAAGCTTAGCTTTTTGAAATGCACAACATAATACACAACAACACAAACAACAAATATGATTCAATGCCACACATGAGCCAACAAACAAACCACAAAACCCTCCCTAAACCCTATCCAATGAACTACAAATGAAGCTTTTTGAAATAAGAAAATATTTTAAAAAAAAAGAATAACTATCCAACCAAAAAAATGATAAAACATAGGGCAAACAAGTAAAAATAAGCATTTCAAATCCTAATTAAATATCACCTGAGAAGATATCAACATGCTATAAATGATGAGGACAATGATGCCTTGCTATAGAAGAGGATCGCAATAAATTACCATTGATGTTGCAGACAATAAAGCGACAACAACCTTGATCTGTGAAGGAATAATCGATCGAGAGGAGGAGAAAAAAGGGAAATAAGAGAAACGAAAATGGAAATTAGTAAAAATAAATTAAACTTGGAATATGAATTGAGTTTTATTGAGGAGAGAGGAGAGTAAAAATGAAGGGACGATTATTTTAAAGGAGTTTTAATTTTTTGAAATATTTTTGACAATTCAAAGTGTGACATATGTTACCACATATATACGTTCTATTGGGGCACATGCCTCCTTTATGTGACATATGTTATAAAGTATAATATTGCCACATATATCCTTTTTGTGACATATGTTACCACATTTTTTCTTTTTGTGAAATATGTTGCCTCATGTGTCCTTTGTGTTTGTGCACATGCAAATAATTATATGGTGTTTTTTACAACAGAAGTTATATATGTTGCCACATACACCACATTTTTCCATCTTAATTGACATTTGTTCCAATAAAATAAAAATACTCATAAAAATCTTTTATATTAATATTATCAACAAAAAATAACACTTCACCAATTGTTTATACAACTTATCAACAAAAAAGTAATTCACAATCATAACCACCAATCTAATCAATGGCAGTAACCACAACATTTTTATCAAACTTTGGTTTTTTAGGTCTAGGCTTCTGCGGGTCTTCATTGTTACTAACATAGTCATTTTGAGCCTTTAAAATCCCACAATTCCTGATGAGTAAAGCATATCTCATGTGAAGAGTTTCAGAACTAAGTCCACAAGATGGTACTTCTAGTCCATCACTCAAAAACTCAGCGCATGCAGCAACAAAAGATTCACAATCTCTGCATGGTATATCATCAATTAGAAAATACAATAACATCATATTTCTATAGTCGTAAGATAAAAAATAATGCTATACTTACAGACTATTGCTTCCTTGTTGGGCAATACCAGTAACATGTCTGATTTCGAATGAGTGAGATTTGTTCTTTCTTTGGTAACATTCAAGATCTGACCAGATGGTTTGCTCTTTTTGCTCAAAAAATCTGCTTAAGTCAAGGTACTTTGGCAAAATTGTAGACAACTGTTGAATCTTAGAGGACAATTTTCTGTTAATCCTAGATGAGGACATCAAATCATACACTTTAATGCAACATTCCTTCAATGCAACGACTGTTAAGATCCAATAAAGTCCCCATTACTATTTACATGGAATAATATGTCAAGTGCCAAGGCAGTCCACAAGGTTTACCAAACCCTTTGATAGTGCCAACAATTTTATTCCCATATTCAAGAACAACACTAGCAGTGTTAATATATATTTTGAAAAAACAACTAGTAGTGGTATATCGATATTTAGATTCACTGTGTTGCTTCGACTTCTTACGCAAATATTAAAAATGACATCCCCATACTACACAAATGCATCAAACAAAAGTATTTCTATATCAATTTATTTGTATATATTCATGTATTAATCAAAAAATACTTACTCGATTGAGACAACGCTTAGAACCAGTCCTTATTCTTTGGAAATGCAACTACAAAATCAAGTTGGTCAAACTCAAGTTTCGAGAAATTGTCTAAGTAGTGATCGTCCTTGTCTCTTCTACAATTATGTAATCATTATAAATAATTATTTAGTGTTTAACAAGAAGAAATACTAATAATAGTTTAACGACCATACTTTTTTGCATGATATTTGTAAAGACCCTCGTTTATCCATTGCGAGAAGGATGACATTAGTTCATGACCCTCGCCATCAATGTTAAAACTTTCAAATGGATATTGTTGCTTCATATCACAACTGATGACTTTGACTTTCTTCTCTTTCTTTTTTCGCTTGTGCTTTTTCTTTTCCTTTATTCTTCTCATTCTCTTTCTCCCCCTTCTCCTTGTCCTTCTCCTTCTTATGCTTTGTCTTCTTCTCCTTCTCTTCATTTGCCTTCTTCTCATTCTCTTTCTTCTCACTAATTATAGATAGTGTTTGAGAAATAGATTTTTTCAACCTCCTACACTTCAAAGGTTGTGAAATCTTCTTGGACCTTGGACATCAATATTATAAGACATTTATTGAAAATATCGGTGAGTTCTTTAACTGGACTAATAAAATAATTATGTTGCTGCTCACATTCTTTGCATAGACAAAAAGAGCATTTGATGTTAGAAGAGGAAGCAACACCAATAAAAGATTGAGTTTTTGTCAAGGATGAAACTTCTTTTATCATATCATCTACAAGGTAAATAAATATTGAGAGTTTACATTTCATTATAAAATAATAATAACATTATTTTACCACGTATTGATAGTTCGTTGCCACAAATTAACATTATGTTGCCACAGATATACCTACTGCTGTCACACATGAAATTTCTGTTGCCACACATAAATCTTATGTTGACACAAATCACCATTTTGTTGTCATAACACATAGGTGAGATGTTACAACATATGAAAACTCTGTTGGAAAATGCACCAACATATCACTAAAATGTGGCAACATACGATTCATCTTTCAACAAATGAAATAGAAGTTGGACAACTGAACAAGACTGTAAAATCATATCAACAAAAACTCCACAAAAAGAACAACAAAAGCGACAAAAAAACAACTTTTCACTGAATGTTAACAATACATATACATTTCCTTGAATTTAGGGTTTCTTTGGGTTGGTTGATTTTCTTTCGAAAACAATAAATGGTAAGCATCATTACATTATTATTCAATTTTTACATTAATAGAACGATTTGTTGTTCATTAATTCAAGGAAAAAACTTAGTATTGTTCGAAAATTGTAAAATCTTTCAAAAAAATGACTTTCCCATTTTAAGTCGAACACAATTTCAGTTCAGAAAGAGGAGAGAGTCACGAACGGAGATGGGGAGGAAGATAATGGAGATAGTCGGATTTTCAAATTTTTAAGGAAGAAGAAGAAGAAGAACAAAAGAGAGAAGAGAGAACGTTGGGAGAAGAAGAAGAAAATAATTTTTTATTTTGTTTTAAATGGTTTGGATTGAATTATAAAAGTTGAAAAATGAAGTGCTTTTTTTTGTACTTTATATAAAATTAGAAAGTTTTGAAAATGTTAAATTGGTCCAGTTTTACTTATTTACATATTAAAGAGGATTTAAACAGCTCTTGGTCAATATGTCACCAAAAATCAAATCAAGACTTATTTGACACCTTTTATTTAATTTTCTTCACTAATTGGGTCAGAATCATTCTTATTCTCTAGGATTCGACTTTGACTCTAAGTTATGTAATTATATCTAAGGTGAAATGATCTGGTGGAGCCTTATTCTTGTATCAGTTTGTATTTTGAACCCTTCTATTTGCCCATTTGTCACCTGGACCCTTAAACTCAATTAAAATGAGACTTTTAAGTCCCTCACACCATGTGTGTAGCTCACTCTCTTCTATATAATTGACATGTCTTATCCACGTACTATATATTAATACCACATCATTATTTCATAATTATTTTTGAAAATTATAAAATTATTTAATAAAATGTAAAATAAATAACATTTTAATTTACTATTAGCTTTTACCGGCAAGCCATCGCCAGCGTGTCACCATTTTTACTGGCAAAATCGCATATACTTTCTCCGTTTCCTGTCTTAGTTTTTGTCTCCGCCGCACACCATCACTATTTTTCTTTCCTCCTCCAACCTCTACCGTGATAACAACTTGAGCCATCGCACAACCAGATCTGGCCACTACACAACCAGATCTGGACAAATTGTTCGTAATCCAACGCTGATTACTATTTTCACACCCCAATACAAATACAATTTCACCAACCTATGTCATGAAATTCGTCAAAATCTACCCAAATTTCGCCTGAGAATTTTTTAGGTTATCAAAACCGATTGAAGTTGGATAAAATAAATCTAGTGTTAATGGCATGTTTCTTCCTCTTTAAGTTTTTTTATGGCAGTGTGTTTGTGTGTGCCCTTTCGTTTGGAAAAGGGTGAATAAGAGGAAATCTAAGGAGATCCTAAATAAAGATTTCTTTAAATAATAATTGACAGTGATAACGATGAAGAAGAGAAGTTGCAGCAGCCATGACACGGAGATGTGCGCCTAGAGAAGAAAGAGAGGAGTTTTTTCTTTTCCCTTTTTTTTTTATAATGTTCTTCCTTTTATTTATATTTATTTTTTTGATTTTAGTCCTTACAAATCATAATTCATCAATTCTCACTCTCCTTATATGTGTGAAACTCACGCATTATGTCCAACTCAGACATCAAGTTGTCACACGAGCTCAGTCAACTGTCAGAGGGGTTTAAAAGATCGAGTTTCATAAAGTTTAAGTGTTCAGTTGACAATACCATGAGTAGAGGAGTCTAATTTACAATTTGAACAAAGTATAAGGGTCTGTCAGTTCATTCCGCCTATATCTAATGATGCTTCTCTACATTTTTTGTAATTGATTTGTGGATTTGGATGTATTCAATAAACTATTTTACTAACCGACCTTTTAATTTAGCTGGTACAATAAATTTTACAACTTTTAGCATTGTCCCGTTGAAGAAAGAAAATTTCTACCTGTCGATTAACTTGTCATTTTTTCTAACTAAACCATATCCAATATGTGGTGTTATTATTCTTTCTATGGAGAGTTATGAAAGACGATTTAGGTATTTTTTCGATCTTCGTAGCCTATCAATGTTGATCCTTGAAGTTCAACAACCGCGGTGGTGGAGCAGAGATCAGGGACGATCTTTCGGGGTTGGTTATTTCTAAATATTTTTCCACATATTTATTCCTTTTCTGTTGGACCCGACTCATTTCATATGGGACTTTGTTTTCCGCTTTTGATTTTGGGTCAAGTTTTGTTTAAGTCGGACCTATTTTTCGTAAATAACTCTTGGTTCCATTTTATATTTCCTCTCATTCAAAATACTTGTCAGGTTGGCAATTTTTCACATAGAAATATGATTCAATTATATATCTTCCTTAGTAAAAATATAGTATCGTAATAATTAATAAGGGGATCCATGAGCTCCACATGTCAATGAGCAAAAGGCTCATACAAATCTTTTGGATCTAGAGAGACATAAGTGAAGTAGTGGAACGATTTTTGTGGTGATTCCAATAATATTAAGGTGAAGGTGGTGGAAAGAGTATATAGGAATATGCACATCTGAAATTGGTGAGGGAAGACAAAATATGGAGAATTTTGAAGAGCTTAAAAGAGCAGTGGAGAGCGTAGAAATGGTGGATGCTCATGCACACAACCTTGTGGCACTGGACTCCAATCTCCCTTTCATTAGCTGCTTTTCTGAATCCAAAGGAGCCAAAACTGCATATGATTCTCCTGATTCCGTCAACTTTCAGGTCTATTTCTTATCCCTCTCCGCAATTTCATTTCCTTCAAAATACAACCAGCTTCATCTAACATGATTCTGTTAACTACAAAAATGTGGACTACTTATTTATACAAGTTTGCCCGACCAAAAATAAATAAATAAATAAATATATATATTCTAAGAAACAAGCTTCCTGACGTGCAAAAATAATGAAAATGAAATTTATCATTTTTACTTTCTTCCAAGCCTATCAGTGCATAATTTACGTTGTTAGAGTGACTAAATTAATAGAACTCACACTAATGTATATTCCGATATATTTGTCCTTTTTTCCTTTAAATATTAGTATAGTATGAATTCAGGAATATAACAGATATAACTTTAAAGCGGAAAGAAGGTAAGAAAAAGTTAAATTACCGGTCTCTCTTGAATATGTATTCTTGGTCTAATTTCATGGTGGAGCAAATTAGTAAATCATTTCTTTTTTTAATCTTCGAATTGGAAACATGAATATTTATGTTTGTCCTTCCCAAAAAAGAAAAAATCATACAAAAATATATTAAACTTTTTTTTTATATATAAGTATTTGTATTATTGTGGAGTATATTACATAAATTTTACTGTCACTGACACTCCCGTATGTGCATATACATAACTCCCACTAATTATATGCATTATGAATTTTAATGACACCTCTTATCCTCATCAATGATCCCAAATGAACTAATGTCATATTCATGACAATTGTTTGTGTTCTTCCATCATATCCTGTAAATAGTAATATGTGACAAAATATTAATTAATACTTTAAACAATTGGGAAAAAAAAAGAAGAGAAAATCTCTTTGATCTCCTCTTGTTTCTTTAATTTGTTTTATTAAGTGTTTATATTTCTTGTTTGTTGTTATTGTAATAACTTTCTATTGGATTGTTATTGTTATTATTGAGAATTTACTTTGGTTTGTTGTTTTGTATACATTAGTCTAGCATGTAGTATTTTAATATCTTCATTTGAATATTGTATTTGAACTATAGTTAGAGCGTGTTTGGATTGACTTAAACGTTGATCAAACCTACTTTTAAATCAGTTTCTGGCTAGCCTACCAAGAAAGACTACTTACGAAGGAGAGGTTAGTAAGACAAAATATTCCCACTAATACTAACTGAAAGTTTAGATATTGAAAAGTATATTTTATTCATAGTGTTTGTATAATATTTATAGAAGAACAAGTAAAGACCAATTAAACTAATCAATTCCTAATTCTTACGAAATCCTTGAATCAAGGGATTTCCTCTAAACTATTTTCCTAGAATAATATATTCTAATCCTATATTTACAAAAACAGATTCTAATCAAATTTGTCACCTTTATTTGTGGAGCAGATTATAACCAAATCTGCCAGCTCAATGGTGGAGCAGATTATGACTAAATCTGTCAACTCATTCATCACTCCCCCTCATGTTGGCATGTAAATATCAAACATGTCTAACTTGCTCAGAAAGGACTCAAAAGTAGTTCTAAAAAGACATTTTGTGATAATATTTGCAACTTGTTCAGTTGTTGGAACAAAAGGAATGCACATACTTCCATCTTCAACCTTCTCTTTAATGAAGTGTCTGTCCACTTCCACATGCTTATGGAAGACTTATTATCACAATACAACTTCATTGGAAAACTCACAGGTCTTCTTAGTTCTTCCAAAAATCTCTTGAGCCACAATATTTCACAAATTCCGTGTGCCATGGATCGATACGCAGCGTCAGCACTACTTCGAGCCACCACATTTTGCTTCTTGCTTCTCCATGTCACTAAATTTCCCCAAAAAATGTACAATATCCAGATGTAGACCTCCTATCAATATATAAATCAGCCAAGTCTGCATCCATATAAGCCTCAACACTTCTCTGCTCATCCTTTTTTAAGAACAATGCTTTCCCTCGTGAACTCTTTAGATACCTTAGGATTCCATACACAACTCCTTGGTGTTCTTATCGCAGAGAATGCATGAATTGACTGACTAGGCTTACAGCAAAGTAAATATCAGGTCTAGTATGTGACAAGTAAATCAACTTGTCTACCTATCTCTGATTTTGTCCCTTATCAATCAATTTTCCTTCCTTTACAAACTTTAGATTTGGATCAATTGAAGTTTCAGCTGGTCTACAACCACTCGTTCTTGTTTCTTATAACAGATCAAGAACATACTTTTTTTGTGACACTATAATTCCTTTCTTTGATTGTGAAACCTCCATGCCAAGAAAGTACTTTAGCGGGCCTAAATCCTTTATCTCAAATTCTGAGGAATGACGTTCCTTTAGATTTTTTTATTTCAACCACATCATCTCCCGTGAGGATGATATCTTCAACATACACTATGAGAACTGTTATTTTCCTTCTAGTGAATGTCGAGTAAACATAGTGTGATCTTCTTGTCCTTGCACACCCTTACTTTTTTACAAATTGAGCAAACCTTTCGAACCAAGTCCTTGGAGATTGTTTTAGACCATAAAGAGATTTTCTAAGCCTGCATATCTTTGACTTGTACTTCCCTTCAAAACCTGGTGGGGGATCCATATAGACTTCTTCCTCGAGGTGCCCATTCAAGAAAGCATTTTTCACATTCAACTGCTGAAGAGACCAGTCGAGATTTACTGCGATTGTCAACAGAATTCTGATTGTGTTTAGCTTAGCTACTAGAGTAAACGTCTTGAGATAGTCAATGTCATATGTATGTGTGAATCCCTTAGCTACTAGGCGGGCCTTATACCTTTCCAATAATCCATTTGATTTGAATTTGGTGGTGAACACCCATTTACAACCCACTGGTTTTCTTTCCCTCGGGTAAATCCACTAATTCTCATGTCTAATTTTTTTCAAGATCCTTCAATTCCTCCAAAATAAAATCTTTCCACTCGAGAACTTGTAGAGCATCCTGCACATTTGTTTGAATTTCCACACTAGAAAGTTGGGAAGTAAAGGCTGAATAACCAGGAGGCAGCTTTTTATAGGACAGAAACATAGAAATAGGATATTTAGAAGTATTTCTAACGCCTTTGCGTTTTGCAATAGGTAGATCTAGATCTAAAGAATGAGAAATAGAATCAGTTGGAAGAGTACCTTGAATTACACTAAGGTCTTGTGGGACTGATTTTTGGCAGTGTTGAGAATATTCGGCCCTTTTTTCTTGAGTTTGGTTCCTTCTCGAATAAACCTGCATTTCTGTTTTTTTTTTCTCTATTTCCATTTTTATTTTTGTCATTTGAAGGCGCTACAAGTTCAGGTTCAATTTCTGGGTTTTATCATTCAAGTCACTTTGGTCCTTATCATCTCTTGGATGACACTTATCTATATCTTCTCCTACATATCTCAAATAAATATTTATTGTAATATTAGGCTCATCATTTTCTTGATATCTGGTTTCCTCAATATCACAAAAAAACAAATCTTTACCTACATGATACTCCCCCTAAAGATGAGTGGTAAAATAGAGTTTCCACTCAAAGAAAGTTAGGTCCATTGTGACAATAATCTTCCTAGCATGTGGATCATAACACTTATATCCCTTTGGACTTGGGGCATATCCAACAAAAATACACTTCTTAGCCCGCGGTTCAAGTTTACTACGATTATAAACATGAACAAATGTTGTACAACCAAAAACTCTCAGAGGCAGATCTGTAGTTAACCTAGAACTAGGAAAACATTCTCTAAAAACTTTAAAAGGTGTCTTAAATTCAAGAGGAAAAGATGGCATCCTATTTATAAGGTAAGTGTCAATCAAGAGAGCCTCTCCCCAAAGGTGTCGAGGAACTTTACTAGTAAACATTAAAGATCTCTTTACCTCTAAAAGGTGTCTATTCTTTCATTCGGCGATACCATTTTGTTGAGGTTTATCCGGACAAGAGCTTTGGTGTACTACCCAGTTTTTCTGAAAAAATTCCCTAATTGTTCATTAAAAAATTCCCGGCCATTGTCACTCCAAAAAATCTTGATTTTCAAATACATTTTTAACCTCAGATTTATCCTTCAATAATAAAACCCAACTCAACTAGTATGATCGTCAATAAAAATTACAAACCACCGTTTTCCAAACATTGTTGAAATTCTAGATGGTCCCAAACATCACTATGAATCATTGTAAAAGGTTTTGAAGCCTGATACTTTTGAGAAGGAAATGAAGTTATGTGATGCTTAGACATTTCAGAAAATTCATATTAAAATAAGGATGGATTTTTATTTTTGAATAGTTGAGGTAACAAGTGTCTTCAATAATAAAAACTTTGATGTCCAAGCCTATACTGCCAAAGCATGACTTTGTTCAAAACAAAAGTAGAGTTCAAACTAATAGGATTCAGTTGTAGTGAGGTGTTCCCGTTGTCAAGAAAATAAAAGCCTCCTGATTCTCTAGCACTACCAATCATCTTCCCCGAGACCTTTTCCTGAAATTCACACAAATCGAAATAAAAAACAGAATGACAATTAAGAGAACGGGTGAATTTATTGACAGAAACTCGATTACAAGAGAGCTTTGGAACATGAAGAGTATAATGAAGTATAAGAGGTGGTGATAGTTTAATAGTTCCTTTTTCAGCAATTGCAGAGAAGGAACCATTAGCTATCTTGATTTTACTGTTCCCTGCACAAGGAGTGTAAGTAGAGAAAAAATGGGAACTTCTAGTCATGTGGTCACTAGCTACTGAATCTATGATCCAAGAATCTATTTGGTTGGAATTAACACTAAGAAAAGTAGAGGATATAGTACCTGTTTTAGCAAAAGAACAGGAAGGATTAGAAGAATTTGGTGCATTTGGACGAAATTGTGGAGATTGAAGGAGTTTGTGTAGAATTTCCAATTGTTCCCTTGTAAATGGAGACGTTTCTGGAGAAGGTTGTTGCCCTTGATCAAAATTAGTTGTTAGGAGGGCCTGCCCGTTTTGAGATTGAAAGCGGGCCTTCTCATTTTGAGATTGAAAGCCACGATTATCAACTCCCTTTTTCTTCCAGTTTAGTGGTTTCCCATGAATCTCCCAACACGTTTCACGGGTGTGCCAATATTTTTTGCAATGATCACACCATGGCTTCTTGTTTCTGTTCTCTCCATTCTTCACTGTTACAAGAGCTGAAGAGTCTATAACAGGTTTAATTTCAACATTTAAATCAGATTTTAACATAACTTTCCTCCTAGTTTCCTCTCTCCTAACTTCAGAAAAGGTTTCACGAAGAGAGGGCAGAGGATTTTTTCCTAGGATTCGCAACATGACCTCGTCAATCTCCCTGCTTATTCCTGCTAAAAAACGTAAACTCTCTCACTTTCTTCCTTTTTTTTTGCTTTCACACAATCCACAGAACACTCTCATTCATCATTGTAGCACTGGTCTAACTCCTGCCACAATGACGCCATTTCATTCTAATAAGTAGTAAGTTCATTCTCACCCTGCTTAGCTTGCCATAGTTTAATTTTTAACTCATAAACTTGAGAGGCACTTTTTACATCAGAATATGTCTCCCTAACAGATTCCCACACATCCTTAGCCGTGGGGCAAAAAGAAATGAGATTTACCTATGACTGGTTCCACAAAATTTATTAACGAAGCAATCACGAGTGAATTCTCTGATCTCCAGGAGTTCGTCTTAAGGTCTCCAACTTTCGGCTTTTTCGTTTCTACGGTCACATGTCCCAGCTTTCCACGGTCATCGATTGCAAGCTTTACGGACTGTGCCCATTCCAGGTAGTTTTTCCCATTAAATTGATGAGAAGTAAATTGGAAGGGCATGTGAGAAGCATTGCCCCCTAGTGTCATCAGATTTTCTGCAGGAGCTTCCAGAGAAGAACTTTTGTCTTATGTTGATGTTTCAGAAAGATGCTCTTCGTGAAAGGCTATTTTATCCATATGATATTAGGAGAAATTGTCCCGCTTTGATACCATGAAATTTTTTAGATACTGAAAAATATATTTTATTCATAGCGTTTGTACAGTATTTATAGGAGAACAAGTAAAGACCAATTAAACTAATCAATCCCTAATTCTTAGGAAATCCTTGAATCAAGGGATTTCCTCTAAACTATTTTCTTAGAATAATATATTCTAATCCTATATTTACAAAAACAGGTTCTAATCATATCTGCTAGCTTTATTTGTGGGGCAGATCATAATCAAATCAGTCAGCTCAATGGTGGAGCAGATTATGACTAAATCTGCCAACTCATTCAACACTAACATATGGTGCCTTCGTGATGAGGACGACTAGGATCTAAGAGACACAACTGCACTTTTTTGCGAAATGTGGATGCATGGTTATCAGCAGTGAGAAACAGATAGAGTAGCTAGCTAGGGATAATAATACATTGCACAGGAGTATGTTCACTCAAGACAACTAGGTGGAAATATGAATTCCAATTGGAGATAGTAGCATTTGAATGAGGGGTAATGATATATCTACTACACATGCCAGTCAAGGAATAACAAAAATTTAAGTTAACGAGTGTATACAACCTGACTTTGTTACTACACAAATATAGAAGGAAGTACATGATATAATATACATGTTAAAATGCACAAATTAGAGAAAGTATATAGATTTCATGAGGACTTGATGTTGAATCTTATGTAATTAGATGTTGGTTTCCTAGAGACTCCTTAGGTTGTACATATTTTGTTGGTATGGTAATATTTCACATTCATCTTTTGTGTGCTTCTCTTGGGATGCGTATAGAACATGACTGGCTTTTCAGGCAATAATTATTTCTTATTGACCAGAATAACATAGAGATAAACCAAATATAAAAGTTCCCTCCACACATCTTATTTAGGAGTGTCCTTGTATTATAAATTGTTATTACTTCATTCATGATGCCTGGCCAAGGACAAGCTGATAGTGTTCTTCTCATTTTAAAAAAGATATTTACTTATTATGTTCATCTTGTCATAATCATGGATCAGTTCTTACACATTAAAAGTTTCCCCCCTTTGTCATTCTTCTAACAGCAGTAACTGTATCTTCCAGGTGAATCTTAATGAAATTTGTGAACTGTATGGCTCAAGCTTATCCTTGGATGCTGTTGAGGAATCTCGTCGATGCTTAGGGTTGGAGGCGAGTGCTGCAGTTTGCTTTAAAGCAGCAAGAATTGTTATCTTACTTATTGACGATGGAATTAAATTGGACAAAAAACTTGACATCAAATGGCATGAAAGACTTGTACCAACAGTTGGTAGAATACTACAAGTTGAGCATGTTGCTGAAAATATCCTTGAAAAGGTAATGAAATATTTTATATAATAAACTAGATACACAACATTAGATGTATATTAGGCCTTTAATCGCACCTTAATTAAAAGAGTTCTCTAAATTACTACTGCAATATACTGTCATGTTGGTTTGGCTGCTTGTCCTATCACCAGAAAGCCTATATCAGTATAGTTACTTTACTTATGTTTGGAGGTTCTCTTATATACGGGAAATCAAAGAAATAGAATACAGTTAGTAGAAGTTCAACAGAAGCTAACAAAAGAAGCTAACCAGCACAGTTGCAAAATTGATATGGTTATTATAATCACTTAGGTAGATTGGGATTGAAACTAGAGGTTTGTGTAGATACTGTCTATCATGAAAGAAATGAACACATAAAAATGGATTGTCATTTCATAAGGATCAACCACCACCTGACATTTTAATATAAGTCCTCAATATGGTTCAACATGAATACCTTAGTTCCAGACTAGGACTTCTATTCATTTCGAAGTTACTAGCTCGACGGAGAGGGTAGATAAAGGTGTACATAGAAGGATGGTTTGGTACTTTCCCCTGTTTACGAGTAGCTACTGTATATTAACATTAACTAAGTACTCACTTAATCACACTTTGTATATAGAGCAGATTATACTTTTTTTTTGGTCACATTGAATAAATATTTTTTGTTATCTCTCTTATGTTTCCTACTTCTTCTTCCCCGTAATAATTAGGACATATCCCTAGATTATATGTCTATAACCTATAATGAGACATTTACATCTAATCCTTATGAAGTGAATTACTACAATCATTGGCATAAGTAAGTGAAAAGCTCATTCTTTCAGCATTCATATCTCTATTATATTTTTCTCATTGTTCTATCTACTCTCTTATATTTGCTAATATATTTCTCCTCTTATGTTCTATTGCAGGGTTCAAATGGGAAGTCATGGACACTGAGTTCATTTGTGGAGACTTTCACTAAGGAACTGAAGTCATATCCTTGAACGTTTTAGTAAATATATGTTTCTTTTGATTTATTATGAGTTAATATCTCGCAAGTTGTTACTTAGTGTTGAACACAGAAGGTGATAAAGTTGTTGCCTTTAAAAGTATTATTGCACATCGTAGTGGCCTTGCAATTAATTCAAAAGTCACACAAAAGGAGGCTGAGGAGGGCCTGAGTGACATTTTATGTGGTGAGTCTTACAAGATTTGGGGTTCTAATGCATGACTGTAAAATAATTCTGATAATAGATTCTGTATTTCCAGCGGGGAAGCCAGTCAGAATCTCAAACAAGAACTTTAGTGATTATATTTTTATGCATGCTTTGGAGGTGGCTCAAAATTTTAATTTGCCAATGCAGATAGACACAAGGTGAAAAACATACTATTTTTCTGGTTATATGTTATCTTGTTATTATTATTCCTATAGTCTTTGAAGACTAGAATTTTCATTACAGTTTGGAGGAGAAGGATTTGGATCTGAGACCAGGGAATCCCCTTAATCTTCGCAATCTTCTTGAGGATAAGAGATTCACTAAGAATCGTTTAGTGCTATTACATGCATCATTCCCTTTCTTAATGGAAGCTTCATATCTTGCTTCAGTCTACCCTCAAGTATGCTCTTTTCTATCAACAATGCCACATTGGAGAGTTCCTCACATATTTATAAACAAGCTTATATTTTTGTTCGTGTCATTTACAGATCTATCTTGATTTTGGGTTGAGGATTCCTAAGCCTAACTTCCATGGGTTGGTGTCCTCAGTGAAAGAAATTCTAGACCTTGCTCCTATCAATAAGGTTATTTCTGCACTTCAACATAAATAAAACTATATTTTCAATTAAGCCTAAGCGAGTTCAAATTATTACATTGATCTCCTCCTCCATCGCCTTTATGATTTCACTGTTTATACTCACGTATATTTTAAATATCAACAGGTCATGATCAACAGCAGTGGCATCGCATTTGCTGAAAGATTTTACCTAGGTATTGCTTGAGATTCTTATCTTGAATATTACTACAACGACCAACCCACTGAAATTCCACAAAATGAGGTTCCGGGGGGCTAATGTATACACAAGCCTTACTATTACCTTCTTTGAGGTAGAGAGGCTATTTTTGGAAGGCCCTACACTCGAGCAAATCAAAGCATTAATTAAAAGAAAAACACGACAACTAACAGTAAAGTAGTACGGAACATATGCAAAATGTATAACACTAACAACAAGGTGCAGTAACCTAAACATATTAAACGACACTGATAATCAGAAGCTAAAAACCAAAACTACATGAATATACTAATATTACGACTGACACAGAGCTCCACCCAGCCAAATACTGGAATAGGCTAGTAATAAGACCACCTCTATACTACATACTAACATTCTACTCTTATCCACGACCTTGACACCCTTCTATTCTGTAAGTTATGGATGCGTCATCTCCTGCCTAATCAACTCTCTCAAATACTTCTCTCTTGGAGATCGCTTCAGTATTAAGTCTCACTTCCACGTTTGTCTCATGCATCTCATCACTAATTTTACACTCCATACCGAGTCTTAGCTTGGTCCTACTCAACCTGAACCCTTTAGATTCTCGATTCTTTCTCCACGCCTCCAATCTATCGTTGACTCCTCTGCTAGTCTCCTCGATGAAAATAATGTCACCAGAAAATAATTCGAGGAACTTCCACCTGAATATGTCGCGTAAAGTTATCCATCATCAAGGCAAGGGCTCAGTGCTGAGTGCTCTGAGTTTCCTCACAATATTCTTACCCGAGTATTGGCTCTATCATATATGTCTTTTATAACACTAATATAAGCCACCAATACATCTTTAGACTCCAAACATCGTTAAAGGACTTCTCTTGGGACTTTATCGTAGGCCTTTTCATGATTAATCAACACCATATGCAAATCTCTTTTCCTCTACTTATATTTCTCTATCAGTCTCCTCACAAGGTGAATGACTTTAGTTGTCAAACGTCCTGGCATATATCAAATCTGGTTCCTGAAAATGGACACGTCTCTCATCACCCTCATCTCACCACCCTTTCTCAAGCTTTCGAGATGTGATTTTGTGTACCTTTTTGGTTTACTTGGCATCCAAATATCTCCCACACGCCTCAATCGTGTGGAGTCACGGAGTGTGCCACGTAAGACAAAAGGTGCACAAAATTAAAAAATAAATAAGTTCAGGGGTAACAGGACCTTAGTTTAGATGTGTCTCTGTAATTTTCGTCCTAGTCTAGGGGGTACTTGTGCATTTTCCCAAAGATAAATAAATAATGTGGTTGGCCAATGTAGAGGCAACGGTTGCAGGAGCGACTCAAGTGTTTTAGTGGCCTAAAGAAAAAATTAAACGGGGCCTTAAACTTAATTTGTTAATAACTTTTATATAATTTATTTCTTCTAGTTTTCACCTTATAATATAATCATTCTTATTTTAAATTATTTTTCATAAGATATAGTACTCCAAATATGTTAAATTTCTTCTAATAACCCCTTCATTTTTCACGAATGTTTACTTTTTCTATAAATAGTATTCAATTTTTGTTGTCAAATAATGACTTCTAACCTATTAATATAAAAAAAAAATGAGGCCCCTTATATTTGGGGGCTTAAGGCACATGTCTTTTTTTTAACACTGTCGAGCCACCCCTGAACGGTTGTCGACAAAATAATATGACAGGTGCAATTTGAACCAATAAAACTGATTAACTATACCGGATTACTATTTTGCCTATAAATAGAGCCACCAACTCTCATCTCAAAACACACCAAAACTAAAGTGAAATGAAAAGAAAATAATATATAGAAAATATGAACTGTATCTTTAAGTGTTTGATAGTCTTTTGAGATTTTCAAGTGTAAAAACTATCTCATCATAGAGTGGAATTACATGTTGAATATTTTTGAGTGTGGAGACTACAGTCACACTATCGATTTCTCACAATCTTGAATTTTATTATATCAAAGTAAGGACCTTAATCACACTTGTTGCTTGCTTCAGCAACACTCCTTACTTGAGCACTCACACTTGTTTGCCCTCTTGATTTCTTACTTACTTGGTTACTTTGTTTCTTGCTTGGTTTGCTTTCTTTGTTGGTTGGTTACAACTCAAATGGATCACCTCTATTTATAGGAGGTGATGGAAGAATTTAGAGAGGTACATACTACTATATTCTAGAATATTCCTAGCTATCTTTTTCTAAAACTATTCTTTCTAGAACATTTCTAGACCATTCTATCTAGGATACTCATTCCAGAGATCTTTCTTCAATTCTCTACAACTCCGAAATATTCTACATTTTTCTTGATTTATCTTAAGTAAATAATTATGTTGGTTATGAATTCTTAACATTACATTGCTCCTTTAATTTTAATTGAATCATTTTCCATATTTATAACTTGATTATTTATTACTCTTATTTTCTCATTTATTAGCGTGAATATTGTTTTTCTAGGTTGTTATTTTTCAATGGTGTGGTATGAGATACATGAGTAATGTCAATGCTCCAAGTTACTTATGAGAAATGGTGTCTACATATGAAAGTCATTATTGATTCTCAAGATATATGGAAAGTTATAGATAAAAAAACATGCAAAACCTGATAATGAAAAAAAATCAACTTAAAATAATCAGAGATGTCCTAGAAAGGACAAGATGGAAGGATCGACAAGATCCACTGTCACGATCCAAAATCAAATGTGATGACACTTGTCTAATCCCATCATGACAAGTCAGCCTTCAAACCCAAACAATACAAAAATGGGGAAAGTAAAACAATAACAACATCAGAGCGGAAAACTTAGTCATTTAAAAATACTTTAAAACTTGATTGTCACGTGTACAAGTCACTAGTATGGTAATACAAAATTTGAATGATAATTATACAAGTCTCAATGTCTTTGTTTCTCAAATAGAACAAAACATAAAATAAGGAACCAGAGGACCCACCGGGACGACAAACAATTACCTCTCAATGTATCCTCAGAATGCCTATGAAATAGATTAAGGAGAAGGATCAGATTGGTCCAATCTCAGAACCTACACAAGTGTTAGCAATGAATTATTTATTAATCTACAGTTTATCCCCAACATAGGACCATGATTAGGGGTATTCAATTAGATCAGTCTCATGGGTTGTTGCCTCCTTCGGTTAGATGTGGTACCTTTAGTGTTGCTGGTGCTACATTTGGTGTTCCGATTAAGGTCGGTCCCATTCTCTGCTTCTGCATGCTGGACAGAGGTCAAGACTCTAGGTATCCCTTATTTGGATGTGATTTCGTGGCTTTACCCCCCCCCCCCCCTTTTTTTTTTTTCTTATTTTTTGTGTGATTTGGGTTTTCATGCCCATTTTATCGATTGCTGGTCTATTATGATGATTTAATTTGAAGCTTGTGTATGTGTTTTACTCCTATAGTTGATTTCCTTTAGTAGTGGATCGACTAGACTGTGTCGCTTCGATTTGGAGTAATGGGTGAATAACTCCTCCGAGGAGTCTCCTCGTGCCCTTGCCTTGATAGGCTATTGTGTTATGGCCCATGAACTGTTGGTTTACTTTTTGCCACCTTTGTTGTGTAGTTCTTGTATGATGTTGATCCTTGTTTGATAGGTGGCTAGACCAGCTCTGCTCGATTTTAGATTTGTGTGTTGTTGGGCCTAGTCGTCTTAGGAGGTTGGCTTAGTTGTGTGTTGGGTGGTTTCCCTTCTTTAGTTGTTATGCGGAATTCGAGATAATACGAGAAAATATAAACGCGAAAAATAAAGACAACAGATTTACGTGGTTCACCAATAAATTGGCTACGTCCACGGGGAAGAGGTGGAGCAGTTTTATTATGGAGAGGCAAGAACAGAATTACAGAATAGGGTTTGTCATAGCGTCTATATATAGTGCTAAGCTACGCCCTAACAGGTCCGATCTGTTTGTAACGGGTCCGATTCAAGGCATTCAACAAATCTCCACCTTGACTTGAATTCTCCGAACAGATTCTTCAGACGCACTATGATAGTGCCAGGCCTCCCCCTCTTCCTCAGAGTTGCCCCGCAGGGCAATTAACAGCTTCTGATGTTGAGCAAGTCCAAACAGTGTTGAAACTTGCTCTGTGGAACCGGCTTTGTGAACATATCAGCAGGATTATCAGCAGTTCCTACTTTCTTCACCTTGATTCTCTTCTCACTTCTCAGAAAATGATACCTTACGTCAATATGCTTGGTTCTCTCATGATGGACTTGATCCTTGGCTAGACAAATTGCGCTCAAACTGTCACAATACACCGTAGCCTGATCATGATGCAGACCAAGATCACTAACCAGCCCTTTCAGCCAAATCCCTTCTTTTGCAGCCTCTGTCAAGGCCATGTACTCCGCTTCCGTAGTAGACAAAGTCACTGTAGGTTGCAAAGTTGCCTTCCAACTGACGACAGATCCTCCAAGGGTAAACACATAGCCAGTCATCGATCTTCTTGTGTCAACATCTCCAGCATAGTCAGAATCAGAATAGCCAGTAACCAAGCACTGAGTATCACCTCCATAAATGAGACCAACGTCAGATGTACCTCTAAGGTACCGGAAAATTCTCTTCACAGCCTGCCAATGTTCTCTCCCTGGTTGTCCCATGAATCTGCTCACTACACTGACTGCATGTGCTAAATCTGGCCTTGTACAGACCATAGCATACATCAAACTTCCTACGGCACTGGCATAAGGGACTCGTGACATATACTCCTTCTCTTCTTCTGACTGTGGAGCGAACATGGCAGTGAGATGGATATTGGCAGCACTGGGGGTATCAATAGGCTTAGATGAAGACATGCCAAACCTCGCCAAGACCTTCTGAATGTAGCTTCTCTGTGACAAGAAAAGTTTCCTTCTCTCTCTGTCTCTAATGATCTCCATCCCTAGAATCTTCCGAGCGGCTCCCAGATCCTTCATCTCAAACTCAGCACTAAGTAAACCCTTCAGCTTCTGAATGTCATACTTCTTCTTTGCAGCTATCAGCATATCATCTACATAAAGCACCAGATAGATGAATGAATCATCCTTGAGCCTATTGTAGTAGACACAACAATCATATGAGCTCCGAGTATAGCCCAACTTCACCATATAGCTGTCAAACCTTTTGTACCACTGCCTTGGAGACTGCTTAAGTCCATATAAGGACTTCTTCAACTTGCAGACGTGATTTTCCTTCCCTGGAACTTGGAAACCATCCGGCTGAGTCATGTATATCTCTTCCTCCAACTCTCCATGTAGAAACGCTGTCTTCACATCAAGTTGTTCAAGCTCCAGATTCTGATGTGTAACTATCGCTAGTAACACTCGGATGGAAGTATGTCTGACCACTGGTGAGAAGATCTCATTGTAGTCCACTCCCTCTCTTTGGTTGAAACCTCTGGCAACAACCCTGGCTTTATACTTGACTCCTTCTGCTGGTGATATCCCTTCCTTCTTCTTGAAAACCCATTTGCAAGTAATAATCTTTCTCCCCGAAGGCTGTATGACCAGATCCCATGTCTGATTCTTGTGTAGGGACTCCATCTCATCTCCCATAGCGGCAAACCATTTTTCAGAATCAGAACTTAAAATGGCTTCTTTGTAAGTAGACGGCTCAGATGTATCTACCTCTTCAGCAACCTGCAGTGCATAACCCACCATGTCCTCAAAACCATACCTCGTAGGTGGCCGAACTCCAACCCTCCTTGGCCGATCTTGAGCTATACTCCGATGGATATCTGATGGCATAGATTCTGGAATATCAGTTTCTGTCTGTGGCTCTTGATCCTCCTCTTCAGGTTCTTTCAAATCGCTCTCGTTCTGAATGACTTGAAACTCCACCTGTTTATCAAGACTCCCAGTTTCTGACGTAGTTGTAGGCTTCACAATGGTTCTAAGCAGAGAACTTTCATCAAAGACAACGTTCCTGCTCATAATAACCCTCTTTTCTGCTGGAGACCAGATTCTGAAACCTTTCACTCCATCTCCGTAGCCCACAAATACTCCCTTTTTAGCTCTTGGTTCTAACTTACCTTCACTGACGTGATAGTAAGCCGTACAACCAAAAGCTTTCAGATTTGAATAATCAGCAACTTTTCCTGACCACATCTCCATAGGTGTTTTGCACTGTATGCCTGTATGTGGTCCGCGGTTAATCAAGTAGCAAGCTGTACTAACCGCTTCTGCCCAGAATCTTCTATCTAGCCCAGCATTAGAGAGCATGCACCTTGCTCTCTCCAGAAGTGTTTGATTCATCCGCTCAGCTACACCGTTCTGCTGTGGTGTATTTCTGACTGTACGATGTCGAGCAATCCCTTCATCCTTACAGAATTGATCAAATTCAGACCAGCAGAATTCCAGCCCATTATCAGTTCGCAACCTCTTGATCTTCTTCCCTGTTTGATTTTCCATCAAAATTTTCCACTCCTTGAACTTCTGGAAAGCTTCACTTTTATGCTTCATCATGTACACCCAAGTCATCCTTGAGTAGTCATCAATCATGGACACAAAAAATCTGCAGCCTCCCAAAGACTCAACACGGCATGGACCCCAGCAATCAGAATGGATATAATCAAGAGTGCCTTTTGTTCTGTGAATGGCTTTTGGAAACTTGTTGCGATGTAGTTTTCCAAAGACACAATGTTCACAAAACTCTAGGCTTTTAACCTTATGACCAGCAAGAAGATCCTCCTTTGACAGAATTTGCATCCCTCTTTCACCCATATGACCAAGTCTCATGTGCCATAACTTAGTCATATCCTCCTGGTGAACTTCTGACGATGCAACATGGGCTGAACCTGTAACCGTGGAACCTTGTAGAAAATACAAAGTACCACGCATGACACCTTTCAGAATCAGATTTGAACCCTTCCAGACCCGCAAGACTCCATCTTTTCCCGACCAGCTGAATCCCTTGCTGTCCAAAGAACTGAGAGATATCAGATTTTTCGTCATCAATGGAACGTGCCTGACCTCGTTCAATGTGCAGAAGCTACCGTCATGTGTCCTTATCTTGATCGAGCCTGTCCCAACCACCTTGCAGACAGAACTGTTGGCCATCGAGATGCTGCCTCCGTCTATCTGCTCATAAGTCGTGAACCACTCTCTCCTAGGACAGATGTGATAGGATGCCCCAGAATCGAGAACCCACACATCTGAATGATGAGTGTGCTCATCCGCAACTAGGGCAATGTCTTCTTCAGAATTGGTGTCTTCTTCAGCAACAGCAGCAGAAACTGATTGTTTTTCCGATTGCTTCTTCTTCTTCGGACAATCAAATTTCCAATGTCCCTTCTCCTTGCAGTAATTACAAACATCATCTGGCTTTGCACCCTTCGACATCGGCTTATTTTTCTTTCCGCCGTTTTTCCTTCCCTTTCCGCTACTGGTGAACAGACCGGAAGGCTGTATGTCCGTACTTGTGCCGTTAGCCTTATGCCGTAATTCCCTGCTATGAAGGGCCGATCTGACTTCTTCCAGCGACACAGTATCTTTCCCAACAATGAACGATTGAACAAAATTCTCAAACGACATTGGGAGAGATACTAACAGAATTAGGGCAGCATCTTCATCCTCGATCTTCACATCGATATTACGCAATTCTAATAACAAAGTATTCAATTGCTCTAAATGTTCCCTGAGTTGTGTACCTTCAGCCATTCGTAGACCGAATAGACGTTGTTTCAGAAGCAGCTTGTTGGTTAGAGATTTTGTCATGTACAAACTCTCCAGCTTCAACCACAGACCAGCAGCAGTCTCTTCATCCGAGACCTTCGTGATGACGTCATCCGCGAGACACAGCATGATCGTCGAGTGCGCCTTTTCCTCTAGAATCGTCATCTCAGGAGTAACGACGGCGTTCTTATCTTTCGACAACGGCGCCCAGAAGCCTTGTTGTTTCAACAAAGCCCGCATCTTGATCTGCCATAAACTGAAACTGTTCCTCCCTGTAAATTTGTCGATTTTCACGTTCAAAGCAGACATCTCGAATTCTTCAAGAACACCGATTAACCGAGAGGCTCTGATACCAATTTGTTATGTGGAATTCGAGATAATACGAGAAAATATAAACGCGAAAAACAAAGACAACAGATTTACGTGGTTCACCAATAAATTGGCTACGTCCACGGGGGAGAGGGGGAGCAGTTTTATTATGGAGAGGCAAGAACAGAATTACAGAATAGGGGTTGTCATAGCGTCTATATATAGTTCTAAGCTACGCCCTAACAGGCTTGGGCCCAACATACAGAATTGACAGATAATTAAGGGCCCAATCCCGTCCTTTCTGTTTGTAACGGGTCCGATCTGTTTGTAACGGGTCCGATTCAAGGCATTCAACATTAGTTATGGAAATCCTCTTTCGATGCTTTTGTCCTTTGTCTTAATCTCTTCTCAATTGCAGAATTGTCTTAAAACATATTCTAACCTTTTGTCAGTGTTTAAATCCAGAAAATTGTGAGAACTCCCTATATCAATTAGGACTCGTACAACCTTGCCTTTAACGGATATTGTAATTCTCATAGTCCTAAAGTCATGCAGTCCATTCATGACATGAACATACACATAATGCAGAATGTCCACCTGATCCGGGGAATCGCCTATCATAGTCAATAATTCGGTAGGGTCTACTGCCACTTCCTGCTCTAATTCTTTAACACCCTCAATTTCCTCCTCTACTTCCATAGCAAATAATTTCTGCTTCCACTTACAAACAGGCCCATACACATAATTTTAATCACAATGAAAACATTGTCTTTTGCTCCTCCTTCATCCATCTCAGCAAGTGTTAATAGTTTGACATTTTCAGGTTAGCTTTGGAGTTATTGGAGAAGGTCATAGAGTTTTTGTAAGGGTTTGGATGACTTCCACTGGATTGATAGGTGAATTGATAAGAAAAAATGGGATGAGTAGCAATAAATTTGGGAGTAGTTCTAGAATTGAGAAGTACAGAAGGTCCTGAAAATACTTGTTTCGGGACAACTAAGTTCTATTCCTAAATTTTAGCTATGTTAACTGCCTTAGCTAGTGACCTTGGTGCAAGCATTTTAACAGGTAAGCCAATTTCTGGTTTCAGCCCTCTAATAAAGCAACTAACAACCTGAAGTTCTGATAGTTCAACCGTAGTGAGTAATTAATCAAAAAGATTGACATAGTCGTGAATGGAGTTTACCTGTCTCAAGTCCTTGAAGTCGCCCATTGGATCGTCAAATAGTTCAACCCCCAAACCTTACATAGAGGCTCCCGGCATACTCATCAGCCCACCGTGGCCATTCTCTTAATATCCTATGCTTCATATAGGATTGGTGCCATTGGAGTTCCTTGACCTCGAAGTTGCAAGATGCCACCTTAATTTTTCAATCTCCGGGGTTTCATCTACATCGAAAAATTATTCACATCTATAAAGCCATTCCCTCAATCTGTGTCCATCAACTTCAGGGAAATCTATTTGGAAATTAATTACGAGTTGGCAATTGATAATTTTTAGGTTTATTTTTACCCCTAAATATTTCTTTGGTTGGGGTCTAACAAAACCATTGGTGTTCATAGATGTTCCCAACAACCTTCGAAATTCTTCCCTGTCATGAGCCACAGTAGCATCCACAGACTCTCGAATCTCGCAACTGAGTTGGTTACTCCTTCCATGGAGTGTTTAAGATTGTCGACCTCCTTGCGCAGCACTTGCATCGAGTTTTGTGATCTCCCATTGACAACGATCAGGGAATCCCTTGTAAGATTAAATACTTATATACATAATATCAGGATATTCATCACGATAATCTTACATCACGACTGTTAGGAGCACATACCTGATGAGGAAGACATCATCACAGAGAAAAGTGGAAGCTTTAGTAGTAAATTGGTTTCTACCTCCTTACCCTAACTTTATGTTACCACATCCGTCAGCGATGAAATTATTGTAGAGAATATGTGATTAAACCTAATGGGTGGAAGGAGGAACAATTTATCGAGGTTATGATTTAATCTAGTACATCCATGAAGTAACCAATAAACTGACGAGATCTATTTTTATTAAAAACTATTTGTGGTATTACTTGGGTTACAAGTAAACTTGGGCCATAAGTAAGAAATAATTAATAATAAATAGTAATTATTCTTACATTCTTCCACTTGGCCCAGTAACCATATATCATTAGTATTTAATAAACATTAGTTGCGCATGCAGTAAATCTCTTCTATAATGTCCATCATGCATACCACAATATAACAAACTACTAATGCGAGTTATGGCGGTTGTGCATAAATTTTAAGCTACATACTTTCTTCCATATACTACAACATTAGCAACTCATCATACTAGGTTCATAAGATATAAAAACATATAACATTATGGTCCACAATAATGTCTCATAAAGACTCATCTTGTAATTTCTCAAAATAATAATATGTACACCATTATAAGAAATAAGACATTCATTAATGTATATTAGAAACACATAATTTGAGTTCAGAGTGTAAAACATTATAAATGTATCAATCATAAGTACAACCAAGACCAGTTTTTGAATATGTTCTTTAAATGTCATTGGTTGTAAGTCTTTTGTTAACAGATTTGCAATCATGAGATCAGTTCTAATATTCTTAAGTAACACTCTTTGTTTCCGAATTTCTTTCTCGACAGTAAAGTACTTTAATTCCATATGTTTGACACATTTGGAGTACTTATTATTCTTGGAGAAGAATATTGATGCAGTATTATCACAATAAACTTTTAGCTTCTTGGTAATGGTGTCGACAACTCCAAGTCTTGAAATAATGTTTCGCAGCCATAATGTATAAAATGTGGCTTCATAACATTGCCATAAAATTTCTTTTCAGTTTTATAGTGATCCATTCTAGGATTACTTTAACATCTTTCTAACATTCTGACCACAAAGCTAATATATGGTCTTGTACAAGTTTGAACATAAATCAAACTTTCAACAATAGAAATTTAAGGAATTGAGACCATTTCCTTCCGTTCACATCATTCTTTGGGCATTGCATGAGATTAAATTTGTCCCTTTTTTTTAATAGGAACTATTCCTGCTAAACAATTGTTCATATTAAATCTCTCTAGAACTCTTTCGATATAGTCTTTTTGAGATAGTCTCAATAATCCTTGTGATCTATCATGGAATATTTCTATCCCTATCACGTCGAATGTCTCACCCATATCTTTCATTTCAAAGTTCATAGACGGAAAATCATTTGTCTCACGCAATTATGCCTAAATCATTAGAAACAAGTAAAATGTCATCATCATACAGGATAAAAATGTAAACTTACTCTCCCTGATCTTTTGGTATATACACGGATCAACAGTAATTTTTTTAAATCCAAAAGATGTTATGGTATCATTGAACTTTATATACCATTTTTGTGAGGCTTGTTTGAGTTCATATGTTGACTTCGTTAATTTACACACTATTTGATCTTTCCTTTTAATTTCAAAACCCCTTGGTTGGTCCATATAAACATCCTCATGCGAGGTCTACATTAAGAAAGACAGTTTTCACATTCATTTGGTCTAACTGTAAATCATAATGAGCTACTAAAGACAAAATAATTCTTTATGAGTCTTTCTTTAAGACCAATGAAAAGGTCTCTTTATAATCAATGCCTTCTTTTTTGAGTGTATCCATGGGCAACAAGTCTGGCTTTATATTGTTCAATATGTACCATTTGAATGACGTTTGGTCTTAAAGACCTATCTACACTCAATTGCATTAGAACCTTCTGGTAATTGAACGAGATCCCAAACTTTGTTGTATTATATGGATTTTGACTATTCATTCATGGCATCAATCCAATTATCAGACTCATTGTTTTCTCTAGATTGTGAAAATGAAATCAAATCTTTATTAACTTCAATGTCAAAATCTGTCTCTTGCAATAAATCACACGATGACCAATTTATGGCATTGTTTGTGGTTTATTTACGCCAGATACTTGTAAGTTAGTTCCTTCTTGAAGTGTTTCACCCAAATGTTGTTCAACATTGTTAAAGTGTTCTTCAACAAGGGGAACAACATTTGTGATTGGTGCGGAAGTAGGTACATTCATGGGCAATGGAATATTTACCCTTACCTCATTAATTTCCAGTCTTTGTCATTCAACACTCCCACCAACTTCACCACTCCAAAGGAGTTTTGCAAATGGACTTAGACATTGTTCTGATTCGTTACAATTTTCATAATATTCACCACCTCTATCTGACATAATGACTTTCACTTTCTTATCTAATTGTCTTTCAACCTCTTTAACGTACACTTTGGGAGCGTCCCCTGCTTGAGATTTCTTTCAACAAATAGATAAATCCATAATGTGAAAAATCATCGATATAGGTGATAAAATATTTATTTGCACCTACAGATGGAACATCAAAGGGTTCACAAATATCAGTGTGTATAATTTCAAGAAGCTAAGTGTTTATTGTGGCACCTTTCTTGATATGTTTGGTTTGCTTTCCTTTAATGTAATCCAAACATATATAAAGATCAATAAAATTCATATTCGGAAGAATCTCATTCTTTACTATTTTTTTTAATCTTTCTTTGGATACATGACCCAAATGTTTATGCCACGAATAAGCATAACATTCATTTAGTGAACTACGTCTAATTATTATGGAGTTTCAATATATATAAACCATCAATAAGAACCCCAGAAATATAAAAATAGTATTTTTTATATAAATTAAAACATCCATGTCCACATTTAAAATCAAATCCAGAAATATCAAGTCTTGAATCAAATTCTTAGAAATTGAAGGAACATAAAGAGTCTGTAATAGATCAAGGTGATGTTCACTCTCCAAGATCAAGCATAAGTCCTTATACCTTCAATTTTAGCCTTCATGCAATTTCCCATGAACAATATTTTTTTTAAAATTTGTATTCAGAGTTTGGATCGTAATGAATCTCTCCAACATAGTGGATACATGAAAAGTTGCACCAGAATCAAACCACCAAGTATTATTAGGAACTTTAATCAAATTTAATTTGAAACATACAAAGGCACTAAATGTACCTTTATTTTCAAATTAAGTTTTATGTTTTAAGTAATCTTTCTTATAGTGTCCTTCCTTTTTACAGAAATGTCACACATCATCCTCGAATTCCTTATGAGCATCCGGTGAAACTTTAGCAGGTGCTTTCTTTTTCTTAAACTTGTTAGCCTTTACTTTAAGTCCTTTACAAGCTTCTTGACCCATGAGGTTAATGGAATGACCTCATGTTTCTTAAATCTTGACTCCTCTTGGGTAAACATACTGGACAATTCACTAACATACCACTTATCCTTAATAGTGTTATAATTAATTTGGAATGGTACATACTCAAGAGTCAATGAGTTCATATAGACTGAACTAAGAAGGTGTCATGCACTTTTATCCCCAAGGTCGAAAGTCTTGTTGCAATGTTAGTAATCCCGATGATATGGTTTTGTATACTACGCGACCCATCAAATTTCATGGTCGTGAATTCATCCATTAGTGTACCAGCGAAAGACTTATCAGCAGAACGAAAACGTTCTTTCACAAACTTCAGGTATTGCCTGACACTTTCTGTTTGTGGAATAATACTTTTAATATTGTTAGCAACAGTCATTCACATGAACATAAAACTTAATCTGTTAGACGCTCCCATGATTTATGAAAAGACTTCTCATCATCACTGTTGTTATCATTAATGGCAGTGGATTTGTCATTTAGCATAGCGAAGTCAAGATCCATCATACCTAAGTGGAACTAGACTTGTTCAAGCCATTCAGAGAAGTTCAATTTATTGAACACAGTAACAAACGAAGCATGCGAATGAAGAGGAATAACTGAAAATAGATATGCATGCTCACATATCAAAAAAATATTGTGAATTTATTAAAACGATAAAAGTATATCATAATTTTTCTTTGGGTAGATACTACGACATACTATCATAATTTAAATGTCATTTTTCAAAAATATTTAATAGGCAATTAAATAAATATACGACATCTTTGGATATACAATATATGTTTGATTGATAATATTAATGTACCTCATAATTTTCAGTATTCGTAGAATGATAGATTCACCTTTGGTAAAACTTTTTAAGTTCTATCAATAGTGAAAGTCAATTTATCTATTTATTTGTCAATGTAGGCATTTAATTAACTTTCATAGATAAATGACAATTTTATGAGTGCATATTTTTCTTAATCATACTAGTTTGGTCACTTTGGTGACTAACAAGCTATATGAATACAAATGCATACATAATCTCATAAAATTTTGTGCATGTGAATAATTTTAAACATTTTAGTTTGACCACTTTGGTGACTAACAAATTATAGAAACATAATACATGCATCAGTGATTATAAACATGATATGTGTAAACGTTAATTTCTCTAGTTTGGCCACTTTGGTGACTAACAAACTATATAAATATAAAATACACATAACATCATACATTTTTTGTGCATGTGAATAATTTTAAACATTTTAATTTGACCACTTTGGTGACTAACAAACTATAGAAACATAATACATGCATCAAGTGATCATAAATATGATATGTGTACACGTTAATTTCTCTAGTTTGACCACTTTGGTGACTAAAAATATATAAACATACAAAACACACATAATATCATAAAATTTGTGCATGTGCATAATTTTAAGCATTTTAGTTTGGTCACTTTGGTGACACAAACTATAGAAACATAATACATGCATCAAGTTGAAAAATCAGACCCAGTTTCTTGTGCCAAAAAATAATGAATTGTATTACTCCACATATGCCAAGTGAACATAAATATTATATGTGTAAACATTAATTTTCTATTTTGGCCACTTTGGTGACTAACAAACTATATTGCATACATATTATTTATTACTTAATATAAAAATCACTTTAATTTATTGCACAATCTAATAGAGAACATAATTATTACATTATGGGAGAAATTAAAATTTTCAGAATTTGTGCAATCTAAAACAAAACATAATTATTTATTTATTTAGTAATGGTGGGCGGTAATTACTCTTTATTACCCTACCAAAGCTGATGCGGTTCTATAATTCATGATTATATGTTCAAAGAATCCATGCTCTGATGCCACATGTAAGATTAAATACTTGAATACATAATATCAGGATCTTAAACACGATAATTTTACATAGAGATTGTTGGGAGCACATACCTTATGAGGAAGACATCATCACAGAGAAAAGCGGAAGAGTTAGTAATAAATTGATTTCTACCTCCTTACCTTAACTTTATGTTTCCACAAAATATCAGCGATGAAATTATTGTAGAGAATATGTGATTGACCCTAATGGGTGGAGGGATGACCAATTTATAGAGGTTATGATTTAATCTGGTACGTCCATCAAGTAACCAATAAACTGACGAGATCTATTCCTTATCAAAAACTATTTATGGTATTACTTGGGTTACAAGTAAGCATGGGCCATAAGTAACAATAACTAATAATAAATAATAATTATTCTTACATCCCTTGCTCTGATACCAATGCTACATCGTCGATTGAGTAAGCCTAAAGAGCAAAGATTGAGAATTGCTCTTGGACAGCAGAACTCGATTCCTCCAAGGAAGAAGATGAATTGAGAGAGAAAGACATTCTCTTATTGATCTTAATTCATCCTCCTTTACAATGAAATCAGCCGACTATATGTAATAAGGGATAACTGTCCGCAAGTCAGTTATACCTAACTTGTAACCGACTTCTTCTACAACTATTACAACTCACTTGTCGGTCACGTTCCGCACTTTACAGACTTAACTCCAAAATTAATACTAATTCAATTCCTAATCAATTGACAAACTCCAAAAAGTGATGAACTAACATAAAAAATTGATTTACTCATTTTATTATTGTTGGGCCCCTCCATTTGGTGATCTTGGTTGGGACTCCTGCGATTGAAAAGTGCATGCGTCCAATGACGTTTCTATGCAATTACAAAGAAATATCATGCAATCTTGATGCACGGGAATGCGACTCTTTTTAAAGAGATTAGAAGTTTTGTACATGCATAGGGGGAAAATCTAGTACGAAACAAGTGAGGTTTTAGAAAATAAAACTCACCGGAACCGTTTGGGTCCCAATCCAAACCACTTAAACAAGTTGCAAATGGATATCATAACGTGTTCAAAACCTCTATACCTAAAATTAACGTTAAATCTAACTAAAAGGTTGGGTTGTTACAAAAACAAATATTTCTTCATGTAGTGTGACAATGATTTTTTCTTTTATCAGGCAAATAGTTTCTTTAAAATCTGTACAGAATTGAGAATCATCGCCAAGCAACTACATTCAACTTGAATAATATGTTGTTCTTATTTTCTTACTATCTTCTATTTGTAGGTGCAAAGAAAGCACGTGAAGTGGTATTCAATGTTCTATGGGATGCATGCGTCCATGATGATATTTCAATTACAGAAGCTCTTGCAATTGTTAAAGCTATTTTTGCAGAAAATGCAAAGCAATTCTACAAGGTTGATGCTTCACCAAGATATTCTGAGGTAGAACCGCACTCGTTATCATCTCCATTCAAGAAGGAAGAGTTAAATGGTCCATTGACAGATGTTACCGCTGTTCGTGTTATTTGGTTAGATTTCTCTGCTCAACATAGATGCCGTGTAAGCTTTACTTTATGTTTTTACCTATAAAGATTATAAATTGCTTAATGATAAGTTTTTCAATGCCTACAACTACCCAAACCTTTTTTCCACAATAAGAAAATACATGATATTGAATAGTGTACAATAAAGTTATTGTCTATCAACAACAAATGATGCATATATTGTGTAGTTAGTTTAAAGTATACTATGATATATTAGAAGAAATTTCACTTACTAGATTAAGTTCTTTATCATGGAATTTCTTTTCATCTTGATGAAATACACCAAAACTAATTATGTGATATAGCTATTGATTAAGAAAGTAGATGTTAAGTATATGAATTCCATACAAATAAAGAAAAATACATTTCCTAGGACACCCTTGATACAAAGAGAAAAAGATGATGGCACATATATTTTTTGAAATATTCTCTACCGAGGCTACTTCTTAAAGAAGATGCGAACATCATAACTCATGTCCCTTCCTATTAGAGATCAATACTTGGAGGGTATAAATGACTTGTATTTTACTAAAAAATATAATCCCACCAGCTTATAGGTACCTTCTAATGGTTTATATATATTGTTCTTTTTTTACTATCCCAAAATGTTTTACATTTTATTTTAAAAGAAAAATAATATTTTTTGGGATAATAATGTTTTCATCTTTAGTTTTAACTAATTCTAATAATTTATGGAAGTTTTATCCATGTAGGGTGTGATGTGCCAATTTTTTTTTAATAAAAGAGAGTTTATGTATAAAACAACACACTCTCAATAATTTAGGAATGAAACTAAAAAAATGATAATTTAGGTACGTTTTTGATATTTATTTAAATAAAAATAATAATAATATATATATATCATATAAAGGTACCTTAGTTGGTGGGATAATATTTTGTTTAGTAAAATACAAGTCATTTATACCCCCCAAAGTATGATCTCTAATAGGAAGGGACATGAGCTATCGTTAAGGCTGGGACATGAGTTATAATTAAGGTTGGGCACCGGACTGGGTTGTATCGGTGTGGTACCATTTCGATCTGTTCAGGTCTGATATTCTTCAGGATGGAATGGGATACCGTGAACCGGTACTCAGAACTGAAGAGTTCATGATTTGATATCGGTTTATTTCAATTTAGTCCGATTTTGTCTTGGTCCAATCCAGTTTCAGCTAATTATTTTTGATTAATTAATTTATATTTTATAACTGTAATAAAATCAAGCTCATGGAAATATAAATATAAAGAGATGAAGACAAGAGAAGTAAGATGCAAGATAAGACTTTCTTCTTATTCAAGTGTCTTCAAGTCTCATTTGTATATATTACAATAGTGAATGAACAACCCTATTTATAGAGTGAGAAATCACTCCAAAGGTCACCATGTTAAATATCATAATAAATAGATACATTCTTATCCAAAAAGGTTCATATAACTTAGTGAATATGAATGGTTGTTCATGTACCAACCTTATGGACTATCTACTCATTCAATGAATTTATAACACTCCCCCTTGGATGTCCATAGATAACGTGCCTCGTTAAAACCTTACTAGGAAAAACCCTGTGGAAAAAAATTCTAGTGAAGGAAAAAGAGTACACATATCTTTTGATACGCACCATTTGTTGCCTCATTAAAAACCTTGCCAGGAAAATCCAGTGGGAAAAAACCTCGGTCAAGGGAAAAAGAGTGCAACGCGTATTATACTCCCCCTGATTAAAACATCACTTAATTTCTTGGTGATGATGTCTCCAATCTTCGTACATTGTGGTTGGTATATTCTTTTTCAAAGAAAAAACCACACATTTCTTGAATATGGTGTGTCATTTATCTCAACCAGACGCACTTTCGACTTGCTTCATGGAGGACTTTTATTTCTGCATGGCAACATTTGTTTCATTGATCGCCAGGATATTATTGTGCCTCCACATGCAAACACATAGCGTGCTTGAGATAGAGCTTTATGCGGATTAGATAAATATTCTGCATCTGCGTAACTAAACAATTTTGTCTTGGATTCCTCGAAATAGAATAAATCCATATGTATGGTCCTTCGAGGATATTCAATTATGTGCTCAACACCATTTCAATGTCCTTTTATCAGGGAGAAACTGAATCTTGCCAAAAAATTTACTGCAAAACAAATATCTGGTCAAATATTGTTAGTAAGATGCACCAGTTGCCAATATATGGAGTTTCATCACCGAGAAGTTCTTCATCCTTCTTTTAAGATCAAACTAAATTATCATATATGTCAAGTGATCTCATAATCAATGGGGTACTCAATGAATGCGATATATCCACATAAAATTGCATCAAAATTTTTCAGTGTATGTGCACTGTTAGACAAATATTTTATTTGTCAAATTAACAATCTGTAGGTCAAGACAAAATTTTGTCTTACCAAGACCTTTTCATAAAAATACAAGGACTATTAGGGTCATTCTTTTGTACCCTTTTTCTTCCTAGACTATTTCAATCCATATAAGGATTCTTGAAGCTTTATTGGAAAAGTTTCTTTCAAACTCCTATATGCTTCAGACACCTCGATTGTTTCAAGGATTTTCATATAACCTTCATTGTCTAGCTAGACATTAAAATTATTCATTTACATGCATTCAAGTTTTCATATGTTGCCAGATCAAAACAAACCTCATTTCATCCACCAAAGGAGAAAACATCTCCACTAATGTCAAGATTTTTGCGATAAACCTTTATGCCCCAAGGCACAAACCGTATTTGACATCTTACGGTTGTACTATCTCATAATAATTTATTTGTACCCCACTGACATTATTCCTTGATTTATAGACTACCAGTCCAAAATGTCACTTTTCTAAGTGAAACAAAATATACTTGAATTGTGCATTTTACTTGGTCAACCATTAATCTGTCCACACTATATGACAGGTTTGAATTCAAGATCCTCATCACAATTTATATCATTGAGCGCTACCTCATATCAAAGATACCGTCGACGGTTATTTGATATCGATTCCAACAAGACATAACTTATCGAGATCTCTTCATTTTTCATTATTTCAGGTACCTGAACCTTTTTCAAGATTTTATGAAGTGTTATGTCAATGTGCTCTTTTATAGCACTTGCCTCATTATCATGACCATATTGATCATTTGCTCCTTCCTTCTTCAAGGAATTTTATATTTGGAATCGATTGGTCTATTACGCTTCCGGCGTATCATAGACTCTGTCCTTCAAGGACTTCACATTGGAGCATTTGCAGCTGAATTATATCATAGGGTCAGTGCATTCATCTGGCAACTGATTTGCAACATTATGCAACTGAATTATCCCTTGAACTTTAAGTTCACATATTTATTTAACGAGGATCTAGATAATTCATAATTAACCTCACACATAATTTTCAGCTGTCAATCATCTCTCCCCCTAATGTTAGAAAATCTAACATTCATTCCAACCTTATTTGGAAGTTCATCTTTGTGCGTGGTGGAGCAATTAAAATCATAACCGCACATTCAACATTTTAGATGAAAATTATATGGTTCCTGACCCTGAACCAATTTTAATGGGGAAACCTTGTTGGTTTGATGCATACATGTGTTGCTACATGTTAAATAAAATTATCTCATACCAAATCTTATTTGGGAGTTTTGTTCTCATAACCATGATTTAGCTATAATTGGAGGCATACAATTTCTGCTAAATCAACCAGCATTATCAATATAATTTCATAGTTTGGAACTGTGCTCTTAATTTTAACAATTCGAGCAAACAACCTTACAAAAACCAATTTGTAAGTTGACAACAAAATACATGTGACCATCGCATAGATGCATCAATCATATAGTTGCAAATGATCCACATGACAGGTGAACGGGCCCATATTCACCCTTTTATATGTTCCAAAAATTTTAGGGGATTACAATCCCAACCTTAGCTGGTACAATGATCATTTTATCAAGAGAACAAGCAACACAAGAGAATTCTTGAAGAATCTTTATTTCTTCATCATATAAATCACCTGAATTCTCAATCACGTTTGCATCACATTTAATCGGAATGGTCAACCAGTCATGCCAACTGATCTTTATTTTAGTACACTTATAATTTACTTTTACATGTGATTTCATCAGCATGTACATGTTTGTATGGAACAAACAAGAGGAAAAGTGGGGTAATCTTTTACATAAACATTTATAACCCTCTTCGGTTGTAGTGATTTATAGTCTCAATATTTATTTTCAATTCATCCGAAACTTAAAAAGTTTCTTTTGAGACTTACTACAACCCCAATATTATTCCTCTGATAATAGCACAACTCGTTAGAGCTTGCAATTAATTTTGTGTACTATCACATATTGCATGACACCATCCCTATGGTGAGCATCTCCTTCAAGGAGGAAATTATATTATTATTGTCATGGTCAAAATCATTACGAGCAAGACGTCTTTCTTGCTTTACTTTTGTTGTACCATAGGTACACAACCAATGACAAATTTGTATTGCCACACAATAATGACCACAACCCTTATAGGCAAGAACTATTTCTTTCTTTTGCCCTTTCGGTAGTTCACAATAAACATACCATAGTGACGTATAAAACGTACAATACAATTAGCCATTTCTGCCAAATAAAATTTATTTCCTCTCAAATCTCCCGTAGAGATGAGAAGTGACATATATCATTTTTTCTCAAACCTTCCATAGAGGTGAGTTGTGGCATATATCCAACCCATAATGATTTTATCACATCTGGACCCATTCTCTTATAGAATGGTCGAGCATTCACGATACTCATCACAAGTCACATTCTCTTCAAGGAATGGACTAATTATTTATATGTACTTCATAAATTTGCATTATAAGCACATTGTCATGGCTTTAAAATTCATCATATTTCCATGACACACCTCAACATCACTTTGAAAGATCAAGTGTACCATCACTTTATCTTCTTGTATCATGATAGAGGATTTATAAACTTGTCAAATTATTGGGTTGACAACATTCACAAGTCTAATGACCTTTCATACCATTTTGATAATAAAAATTGCCTTCACATTTTGAAGGACTATTTGAAGAACTCATAGTGTTCTTCCTTTTATCATTACCACAATGATGACTATTATAATTATGTCCCTCCACGCCCTTATTCATATCATTAATCATTTGTCATCTTTCAGACTAACATTCACTGCTACCACATTCATATGATTGAATGGAGCAAGTTAACAGGCGGATTTCAGAGTTATTACATGTTGCTACCACATTCTTTTCAAGGAATGAAGCAAATTCAATAGGATGAATTTCAAGACTTTTCATCAAAGCCTTAGTCATCATTATATCATCATTATGGTGCATTGACTCAAACTCAATGTCTTATCCATATAAGGTGTTTTACGCCATAATTCTATGGGACTTGAACTCAATCACGGTGCATCAAAACTCAAATTGATGTCTTACCCTTTTTGTGCGATAGAACTTGAATCTATCGTCTTATCCTCAAATATTTTTATTATGGTGAATCCGGACTTTAACCTGATGTCTTACCCTTTTGGTGCGATGAAACTTGAATCCATCGTCTTACCCTTAACCAACGGTATAATAAACTGAAGTACAACATGACTCACCCTTTGAGTCTTTCAAAACAATCAAAATAACATTCAAATTCATGCTATTAAAATTTTGTACCTTCTTATATTTAAGAAATTTTGTATAGCATGTCATATTCAACCAATAGTAGTATATGTCTTCGGTTCCTGATAATTGTTAGTGACTGAATACTATTTTTATTCTAAATCATAAAAATATTCTAGAAAATACATACCTGATTTTATGCATATAATACCTTGATTCTCATAATGAGATCAACCAAAACATGAGTTAAAGAAAAACTAAAAATCAATCTTAATTGACTAGAGACTCGTGCTGATAACGTTTTATAAAATCAAGCTCATGGCAATATAAATATAAAGAGATGAAGACAAGAGAAGTAAGATGCAAGATAAGACTTTCTTCTTATTCAAGTGTCTTCAAGTCTCATTTGTATATATTACAATAGTGAATGAACAACCCTATTTATAGAGTGAGAAATCACTCCAAAGGTCACCATATTAAATATCATAATAAATAGATACATTCTTATCCAAAAAGGTTCATGTAACCTAGTGAATATGAATGGTTGTTCATGTACCAACCTTATGGACTATCCACTCATTCAATGAATTTATAACAATAACTTATTTATAGGCATATTTCCAAAATAAAAAAAATTGGATTGGATTGTTATTTTTTTAATTTGTGTCATTGTTTTATCCTTAATTTTATTTAGTTTTTTAAAATTACAAACTTAAGTTATTTAAATTACAAGTTATAAATATAACTTATAACATATAAATGAGTAATAAGTTATAGACTTCAAAAGATTCAAAATCAAATCTTGTAAACTTAAGCTCAAAAACTTTACTAAAAACACTTTATTAAACTTAAATTTGCAAATTTAATAAGTAAAATTAGAACAAAATATCTATAAAATAATCATAAGTAAAATTACGTTATAAATTTCAAAACATAAATAAACAATCATATTTTCGTAATTCAAAAGATCAAAATAACTAAAAGTAATTATTATTTTTTGATATAGCTCATCCCATTTCATTCCGGTTCGATTCCGTTCCATCCCGATATATATAGTGGGACAGGACAGAACCTAGTACCCATCCCTGTAATTTCGGTCTGATTTATCCCAGTACCGATCAACAAACCGGTCAACTTATCTCATTCCGATACAGGTTCATTCCGATCCCGTCCGTAGCCTTAGTTATGAAGTTCACATCTTCTGTATGAATAATATTTTCTTTTAAAATAAAATGTGAAACATTTTTTTTACCCCACTCTATCACTTGTTCTCACCGCAACCCCCGTCCCCCCATCCCCTCATTTGTTTTTATTTAAAGAAAATTAATCTTCTATAAAAGTATTTAATTTTTTTAATTCATCTCCTCTCTCCTCCCTCCCCTTCAAACAGAATTTTAGGTATTATTTTATTTATTTATGTTATACTATACTAGATATACAAAGAGGAAAATCCTAAAAGTAAGATATTGTTAAGGATGTGAATTAAAAAAGAAAAACTCCATTGAAGAGTAGTAGAGAGACACAGAGAAACAATGAAGAAGAGGAGAAAATTTCTATGTTGAAAACTACTTCTGCAATGATACATACTATCCTTTATATAAAACATGTCATGACTAATATCCTCTAACTAATTTACTGACATATTCTAACTAACTAACTAATTAACTAACTAAACATATTTACACCTTTAACAGTGTACAATTACAACTAGTATTATTAGGGAACTTGTACACATTTAGTTAGTTCCTTTACACCCCCCCTTCAAGCTAGGAGCTATGAAGATGTTCTTCATCCCTATCTTGGACATTAGATACGTGTGAGGGCCTTTCCCAAGTGCCTTAGTAAGTATATCTGCTGGCTGTTCTGAGGATGGTAGATAGGCAGTGATAAGCAGTCCATCTTGAATCTTTTCTCTGATGAAGTGACAATCAATATCTATGTGTTTCGTTCTTTCATGAAACACAGGATTGGCTGCAATTTGTAATGCTGAAGTGCTATCTGAATAAACAGGTACTGGTAGAGAAATATCAACTCCTAATTCCTGAAACAAACCAACAGTCCAAACAATCTCTGCAACAGTTGAGGCCATGGCTCTGTACTCAGCCTCAGCTGAACTTCTGGAAACTGTAACCTGCTTTTTCGACTTCCATGAAATAAGAGATTCTCCATATTTGATTAAGTATTCAGTGATTGGCCTCCTGTTGTTTATACATGAACCCCAATCAGCATCACAAAACACCTGTAAACTATTTCCTCCAGTTGATGACATTAGAATTCCCAAACCTGGTTCTGTCTTCAAATATCTGACCAGTCTGAGTGCTGAATTCATATGTGAAGCTTTTGGTGCATGCATAAATTGACTTAGACACTGAACTGCAAATGATATGTGCGGTCTAATGGTTGTGCGATACAATAACCTTCCAATCAATCTTTGGTAACTTGTAGGATCCTCAAGAAGTGTATCATCATGTGAAGAATTTATGTGATCATCATACTCTGTAGAGGTGAGTTTTAGATTCATTTCCATAGGTGTTGACACTGTCTTAGCACCTGATAGCCCCATGTCAGATAATAACTCCAAAGTATACTTCCTTTGATGTATGAGTATCCCAGTGTCACTTCTAGCAAACTCCAACCCAAGGAAGTACCTTAGTTCTCCTAAGTCTTTAATCTTGAATGCATGATGCAATGCTGTCTTAGTTTCATGAATCATATTGGAATCACTTCCTTTTATCAGTAAATCATCTACATATACTAATACAACTACTAATTTGTTTTCCTTCCTCTTAGTAAACAAAGAGTAGTCTGTATTGCTCTGTATGAAGCCTGAATCAATCAAGGTAGTGGTTAGTTTAATGTTCCACTGTCTTGACGCTTGTTTAAGACCATAGAGAGATTTCAACAATCTGCATGCTTGATCACTGCCAACTTTTCTATTAAGACCATCAGGAGGTGTCATATATACTTCTTCATATAAATCTCCTTGTAAAAATGCATTGTATACATCCATCTGATGTAATGTCCAATGATTTTTAGCTACAATAGAAACAACAGACCTCACAGTTTCCATTTTCATCACTGGAGAGAAAGTATCTTGGTAATCAAAACCTTACTTTTGATTGTACCCCTTAGCAACTAGTCTAGCCTTGTATCTCTCTACACTTCCATCTGCATTATATTTGATCTTGTACACCCATTTACATCCTATGGCTTATTTATTCTTGGTCAATGTCACCAATTCCCATGTTCCATTTTATTCTAGTGCCTTGATCTCATTCTTCATAGCATCTACCCATTTAGGATCTTGTACTGCCTCTGAATAGTTTGATGGCTCAGTCTCAATAGAAAACTTTGAGACAAAACTCTGATATGTAGGTGATAATCCTTCACAGTCTAACACTGAGGCAAGAGAGTAGTTACACTTCTTGGAACCAACTTTGATTACATAATCTTTGTGCCAAACAGGAGGTGTAGAACTCCTGCTTGATTTCCTCAAAGGTGATGAAATAATGTCACATGAAATTGAACTATCTGATGAATCAATTACACAATTCTAAAAATTTTGAGAAGAGGAAATACACTCATTGTCTTGACAAGTAACTGAAGATGTAGAATCTGCAACTAATACATCATAATCAAACAGGTCTGGTGAATGTACTTGTTGTGTCTGTTTAGGAGTGTTATCAAGGAAAGGAAAAATTGTTTCCAAAAATATCACATCTCTGCTAATGAAGAATCTTTTGTTTTCCAAATCATACAGCTTGTATCCCTTTTGAGTTGTACCATATCCATCAAAACAACTCTTATTGCCCTTGGACTAAACTTATCATGTGTGGTAATATTAGTGGCAAAACACATGCATCCAATAACTCTCATGTGGTTTAAAGAAGGAGGTCTTCCATATAGTTTCTCAAAGGATGATACATTTCCTAAAGTTGTAGAAGGAATTCTGTTTAATACATGAGTAGCAGCATGAATACATAAACCCCAAAATTTATCAGGAAAACCAGCTTGAAATTTGATAGCCCTTGCAGTTTCTAGAATTCGTCTATGTCTCCTTTCCACCACCCCATTTTGTTGAGGTGTATAGGGACAAGAACTCTCATGAATGATGCCATGAAGTTTGAATAAATCATCACAGTTGGTATTGAAAAATTCAGTACCATTATCAGATCTTATCCTTTTGATCCTTTTATCAAATTGAGTTTCTATTTCAACAACAAATTGTTTTAAGAAACTAACAACATCAGATTTAAGTCTCACAAAGAAAGTCCAAGTCCATCTAGAATAGTCATCAACAATGGTCAAAAAATATCTCATACCATCATATGTTTCAACTCTATAGGGACCGCAAACATCCATATGTTGAAGCTGAATACAAGTAGATCTACTAGTACTGTGTGGAAAAGGTAATCTTGTCTGCCTAACAAGAGGACAAACATCACACTTATGTAAAGTAAACTTGTTACCAAACTTGTGAAATGTTGAAATTTTTCTGATGACTCCCATGGGAACATGTCCCAGACTTTGATGCCATATATTTACATTTACCTCCATACCCTGAATGGTTGTCATGCATTGTTGTGATTGTAATATCTTGTGACTATACTGACCATGCTGAGAATAGAAAGTGTAAAGTCCATCTTCCTCTTCACCAATCACTCTCACCTTCCCAGATCCTAGGTCATGAAAAACACAACAATTTTGGTAAAATGTGACATAGCAATTCAAGTCTTTTGTCACTTGAGATACTGGCATAAGATTGAATTTGAAAGCTGGTACACATAACACTCTTCTAAGAACATCACCTCCTCCTATGTGACAATCTCCAATACGTGAAACCTTAGCAGAAGTACCAGTTGGCAATTGAACTTGACCTGCATTCTCTACCAAAACTGTATTATATAAACATGTAGGGTCTCTTACTATATGATGGGATGCACCACTGTTTATAATCCACTTCAAAGAAGCACCTGAAGGCAAATGATTACCTGTCATATTTGCAGTACCACTTATATCATCAAGTTTAGCTTGATCAAGCATTTTGAGCAGTTTCTGATGTTGCAATGGTGTGAATAAAGGCATAGGCATATGATGGTGAGATTCATTGTGTTATGAAGAAGAAATATATGGAAATTCAACTTGCATCTGATTATGATATGATGACTGCATCTGAGGATTGTGAGATAATTGAATTGGTTATGTTTTATCACATTAGTACTGTTGAGATACATGCCCTGCATGATAAGTAGAATTTCCAGCAACAATTGTATCTCTTTTACCTTTGTAATCAGCTGGATATCCAATCAGTTTATAACAATTACCCTTCAGATGAGCAGTTTTGTGACAGAAATTACATTTCAGTAGTTTGTTACAATCAGTCCTCATGTGACCTTTTATATTGCAGAAATCACAAAAGGCATTTGGATTATAAGGTCTTCTAGGTTTATGACTGCTAGGACCAGACTTAGATATAAACATTGCAGTAGGAACCATATCAGACATCATTCTACTCTATCCCCGGCTACCATTCTTTGACTTTCATCTTGATTAACCATAACATAAGCTTGATTGATGCTAGGAAGTTGTGGCATTAACAAAATTTGACTTCTAGCCTTACTATAATTGTCATTAAGCCCCATGAGAAATTGCAACATTCTCTGATGTTGTGATTGCTCAAAAAAATCTTTAGATCTAGAACATGTACAAGCTGGAGGAGGCATTATACAATCGTACTCATCCCACAAATCCTTCAGTCTATAGTAATATAGTGATACAGATGAAACACCTTGAACAAGAATAAAGATTTTCTTATGCAACTGAAAAATACGAGAGCTATTTACCTTATTAAACCTCTCTTTAAGATCTCCCCAAATCAAGAGTGAATCTGAACAATAAAGAACTCCACTCTGAATATCTTTACTTACATTGCACAATATCCACGAAACAACTATGACATTACAGCGATCCCAAAGTCGAGTCAAATCCCCTGTGAATTGTGTCTTTTTCACTGTTCGATTGATAAATCCAACCTTATTCTTCCCAAGCAAAGCTAACTCCATAGCCTTACTCTATAAGGTATAGTTATCACTTCCAGTAAGTAAGATCCCAACATTCCATGATCCAGTTGAATCTGATGGATACAGATACAGAGGATGAAGATGATCAAAAGAAGCAGCAGATATGGAAGTTCCTGAAGCAACTCCTTGAACCTCCATGAAATCGGAGAGAAAAAAAATTAAACTGACTAAGAAACAATGAAATTCTTTACTGGTTGTGTAAGAATTGTTCAAATCCAAGATCGTATTGCTCTGGTACCATGTTAAGACTGTGAATTAAAAGAGAAAAACTCCATTGAAGAGTAGTAGAGAGAAACATAGAAGCAATGAAGAAGAGGAGAAAATTTCTATGTTGAAAACTACTTCTGCAATGATACATACTATCCTTTATATAATAACATGTCATGACTAATATCCTCTAACTAATTTACTGACATATTCTAACTAACTAACTAACTAAACATATTTACACCTGTAACAGTGTACAATTACAACTAGTATTATTAGGGAACTTGTACACATTCAGTTAGTTCTTTTACAGATACATATCTAATAGTCTAAAACAAACTGAGAAATATGTAAATAAATAGGGAAGGATGGTTAATAAAATGGGGTAGAGCTTTTATTTTTTAAAATAAAATACTATCAAATTTCTTTTGGAGGGGCATGAGTGGGTGTTATTGTGTGTGGGGGTAGGGTGGGGGG
>NC_028637.1:77666791-77694372 GCF_001406875.1 Solanum pennellii | reverse complement strand
AGGAGGTGAAGTATGAATTTTAAAAAATATTTAATAAAAGAATTTTTTCAAAAAAATAATAAGAGGACCGTAGATTGTTTGTTGTTGGGGGAGGTGGTGGAGTGTGATAAGAAAAATAATTTAAATTTAATTTTTTAATTGATATTAATAGTTTATTATTATTTTTCAAGATGGAATATTTTATTTGTGTGAATGTCATCGGTCAAGGTTTTTTTCAAATAAAAGAAAAAGTGCATTAAATGAATACTGAGGTTTACTTTTCAAATAAGTGATATATTATGTATGAAATTAAAAAAAGAGATAATTTAGATGTGTTTTTGATATTTATTATTTTTAATTTATTTTTGGTTATAAAGAGATGTCTTATAAACTTTGTTGTGCATCAATACAACTGAGTGGCAGAGTTGTGCTGCTAGTGATCTTTTGAGCTTCACAAAAGTAGTTCCTGCCTTGTGTGCTTCTAATTATTTTCATACAAACAATTGAGGAGCTGACAAAAAACAAAAAAGTTAGTACCTCATAATGACTTTTGGGAAGATCAACAATAAATCTTGTGCCTTGCGTCATCAGTTTTGAGCTTAGTGTTAGAGCTTAAGCATGCCACTACTAGGTAGGCTTTTTAGTGCTAAGTGTGCATTCATTTCACATTGAAGTGACAAAGTGATATTTGAACTATAAAAAGTTCATCTTCTAACAATAGAAGACATCGAAAAAATCATCAAAGTCGCTCTAGTAGCCCCTTTTATCGTTTTTCCCCTTATAATCTCTATAGGAGAAAGACTTTGACCTTCTCCTAACTTGTATTTTTCTTTTCCTCTCAATAATTTTCATTTCTCTACTAGCCACCCGCCTTGGTAGTTTTGGACAAAGGAAATGTACTTGATTGACCATAACCTATTTGTCTTTTAAGACTTTAACCCTCATTTACAAATTTTATTAACCAAAATGATGATGTTTTCCGCTAAACAAGATCCTTTGTTTATTAAGTATTTCATACTAATTAGAGAATTTCACTAATATCAAGAAATATGTGAAAGTTTGCTTTTCTATAAAAATCTTAAAATAATGACTACACAATATTGCCGCATCTTACATCAAGTAGGAATCTGTCGTCTATGGGATGAAGCTATATCGCGTCAAGGATGGGTAGGTGAATAATCTTTGCCAGAAAATATATTGTGTGTATAGATAAAATGTTATTTGATTGTGTCATATATCATATTTTGAACCCTCTTAAAATAACTTGATGAGATAGCTAATTTCTCAGTGATAAAGTGTTCACGAAAAATCAAGTGCATGCTAGTATTACTATGTGTCACTGATTTTCTTTACTTTCATTAACATTTTAAAATAAAACTTAAAAAGAAATTCTACAAACTCAAAAACAAAAATATTCCAAAAAGAAATTTAAAAAAATCTCATCTGATTTTGCTCACTGTTCTTCATGTCTCACTGCTATCGTCATTGTCGTCAAAGGCTAGTGAAAAGTCTAAAATTTAAACTTTTTCTAGGTTGAACTCTCTTTTCTTTTTCTCTTATTCTTTCTGTCCCTTTGATCACTTTATATTATATGAACTAAATATTACACATTTTGATTTCAATTTTTTTGGCGCATCCAAAAAAAAAGTCAATAAATAATATTGCCTAATTTGATATCAAAATTTTTGGTGCAGCCATTTGTCAAGCAAAACTTATAGTGTTTGAGCATCCTTAGTGAAAATTCTCGAGTATATCATTATGTCTTCTGCAAAATATAATTGAGATCTATCTTTAGAGAAATTTTGAAATTGTATGAAACATAAATGGTCATACATTATATGTTTGCGATTCAACACGCTTTCCTATATTTTTCTTCAAAATTAGTGGTATAGTTCTTCAATATTGTCCAGCACAAAGTGTTGTCTACTTCTCGTGTCAACAAAAAATTCTTAGTTTAAAAGTGTCTCATAACAAAAAATAATGAAATCTAATGGGTTATTTTCATAGATTCTGTTTCCTCACTTTGTAGAGTTATTATTACATTATTTGGATGTTACTCGGTGGTTATGATTTCCTACTTTACTGATTATCTTTTGAATATTTCATTGTCTATGATAGCATGAAAGTTTACACAAAGTAATCCTGCTGCAAATTATTTCCACATGGTATAAATGTTATCGTATATGTTGTTTAATCAAGGTCAAGTACAATAAATTTAATTTGTTCATGTAGTTCTCAGTATTGGTTATTACTGTTCTGTCATGATGTTGGATATTATTGGCATTTCCTTGCTTGGATCAGAGGTATATTGAATTTGTTCATTTCTTATGCATTACTTACAGGTTGTTCCCCAACATCGCTACTATAGTTCTGTGAAGAAACATGGTGTTGGTTTAACTGTTGAATGTATGCGATTGAGTTCAATATCTGATGAACTCTGTGAAGAAAATTCTCTCACTGCCTCGGGTGAGGTCAGAGTTGTTCCTGACTTATCAACCAAACGGAAAATCCCCTGGTACTACTTGAAAAACCTACGTTTTATTTCTTGATATATTCAATTTCCTTTTTCTCTATCCTTGTGACTTTAACTTTGAATTTTAATTTCAATAGGATATGTTTGTAGAGAATTGTAAAATATAAGTATACTTGTGGAACCTTCTGCTAGGCCAAGATTGTTAACTAAGATTAAAATATTCAACTAAATCAGAGGAAGCTAAAAAGTAAAAAAGAAGAATTTCGAAAGAATAACTTTCTAATGGATGAAAAGCTCCCCATTTAGGTTTTTGGTTTTGGTTAAATATACATTTACATGGTCATCTCCTATTAATACTTATCAATGGATGGTTCTGTTAGAACCAAAAATAATTACGTGTAATGTGAAAGTTAGCAAAACAAACCTCAAAAGATCACGAGTAAGACAACGAATGAGAAATATATCAAAAGATACAAAGATATAACGTGGTTCGGTTCACTGACTACATCCACGAAGGAGATAAACAAGCCACTATAAATATGATAATACAAAATATAGAGAGAATTAACTTCAATCGATTCATTCAGAATACACAAGAGATTCACACAAGTAATAACGTATCAAACTTGTGTCCCACAAATTCCCCAACCAAAACTTTTAAGACCCCTAGGACTACAATGTAAATGTTGATTAAGTTAGAAGGAACAAATCTCTATTTATAAAATGATAAACCTTTTCCTACAAGAAAATGACAAGCCACTTCAAAACCTTTTCCTAAAAAGGAAACCTATTTATGGTAAGAAATTCAGGGCAACTAAAATCCAACAAACCTCCCCTTGACCTGAATTTCTGACAAAATTTGTCCACCTTCTTGACATAATCTTCAGCAGCTTGCATCTCTTGTCCATAATCTCCTCCATTAAATCTAAGTCTTGACACAAAGAACCTCTCTGAATCAATTTCTCCAACAAAAATCTTCATTATTATCAAATTTTACGTCTAGAACTTCACTTGTCAAAATTAACAACCATATCTAACATGGTTCCATCCTTTAACCATGAATTTGATACCACTAGTTAGGATCGAAAATAATTAGGTGTAATGTGGAAGCTAGGAAAGTGAACCTCGAAAGAACACGAGTAAGAAGTCAATTGAGAAATATACTTAAAGACACAGATTTAATGTGGTTTGGTCAACCAACCTATATCCACAAAAAAGATGAGAAATTTACTATAAATATGAGAGTATAAAATATAAAGAGAGATAACTTTAATCAATTCACTTAGAATACATCAGATGTTCACACAAGTGATAACACATCAAATATGTGTCACACAAATTCTCCCCAGACCAAAACACTCAAAGTCCCTAGAAATACATTATGAATATTGATTAAGTTAGAAGAAACAAACATCTATTTATATAGTGTTAAACCTTTTTTCTACAAGAAAAGGACTAGCCACTCCAAAAAAAAATTTTTAAAAGAAAAACCTATTTATGGTAAGACATTCAGGGTGAACAAAATTCAACTGGTTATTGATTCTAGATACTACAAGATCTAGACTATTCTATTATTTTCTACAAATATCATCTCTAGAATATCTACAAGAAAATTCTAATAACTTTATCTATAATATAGAATATCTAGATATTTCTATAAGATACTTATCCTAAATACTTCATCTGTCCCTTTTTACTTGTCTACTTTTGAATTGACACACTTATTAAAAAAATAATTAATGACGTAGTGAGTTTACCATTTTACCCTTATTAATTATGGAGTGGATGAAAAGTTCTACATTTTTCTAAGTAATTAGTCATTTAATTGAGGATATAATAGGTAAAAAAAGTTGTCCTTTCCTGATTTGTCAAAATGGACAAGTAATTAGGGACAACTATAAAAGAAAAAGTGGACAAGTAAAAAGGGACGGAGGAAGTACTACACTAGACAATTCTAGAAACTATTCTATGATATCCTAAAATATCATCTTTAACTTTTTAACACTCTGCCTTAAAGTGATTTTTTGAAAACATCCAAGCTTATTGCAGACTCAATCAGAGCTTTTGATCGTTCCTTGGCGAACATCTCAACAATTTTCTCCCCACTCCTCTTACTTCTTCAATTGATGAATTACCCATAATCGATTAGTCTTGAAAAGAAATAAGAATATGTGTTGATAAAATTTTCATTTATGTAGCACACTAGCTTGACAATAGTCCTCTTTTATCTTTGCAAACCACATGAGTCATATGTATTGAGTTTTATATTCTTGAGCTTTGAGGCCCCCCTTTCTCTTAGCTTCCTTACAATTTGTATTATTTGGAGAAACACTTTTCTCATCTAAGTTGATGATGATTTGACCATCAATTTATGAGAAGCCTATATATGATCCACAATTTTTTCTTATTTTGAGCTCCTCTATAATTTGTTTGTTAGCTTTAGAGCTTTTAGAAATCAGACCATTTGTCTCAGCATCTGAAATTGGGACTTGAACTTCAACTTTTTCATCTATTTGTTTTTCATCTTCTCCATTTGCTTCTTGTTTGCTCTAAGTCGTTGATTGTCCTCAATATATATGGCAGATGATTGACCAGAGACTTCAACTTCTAGTACATCTCCTTCATTATATTCCTTGGAATGTCACTTTTGGCATATATAGTGTCTGCCACTACTTGTTCAGAATCTACTTCCTTGATTTCTTCAATAGTAGCTATCAAATTACCAGTATGAACATCTTCAAAAGTTTCTTGATTCTTATTGATTACATCAGTATCTTGCTTCTCCGCATGATTGACTGCATTATATTCTGGGACCTCGATCCAGTCTCTTTTAAGGTTGACGGAAACCATAACATCTATTGCGCAAGCCTCATCTAAGAAGCATCTTCCCCGGTCTTCTTCTTCAGTGAATTTCTCTATTTGAGTCATATTGCTCTCTACTTGCAATATATTTTTATATGTCCAATATTGCCACATCAATATCATCATAGAGTCTTCTTGCCATATTAGTTAAAAGACTCTTCCTTCTTTACAAGCGAGCTTGAACCACCTAGTAATTTATAGTGTGATACATCTCTTGATTTTCATTTAATGTTCGTCATGTTGGCTACAAGAGAATATCCTTTTCCTTCTTTAATTAATACACAAGCCAACTCTTTGACTAGTTACTCCTATGACGACAATAATTTCTCAAATTCCTCTAAGGATGGTTGTTGAGCCCATCCTTAAATTGATGTCACAAATAAAATATACTAAGGTTTTAAATCATGATTCACTATTCTTCTCATTCGCAATTCAAAAATAATCTCTTTATTATTTAACAAAGATATTTGAGAACTTAATTTCTTAATCTTTAAAAAATACTCAGTGATAAAGAAGATAACACTGGGTGGTGTTAGCCAATTCATTCTCCAATATTTGCAGTCAAGCTTCATTCTTCTTGTTGAAAAAACTATCAGGGTCTTTCATATTTAATGAGTTGATTTTCACTTTATAATATGATATAATAAATAGGAGGGGATTGTCCTCTTCGGAATGAACTATGCCTTTGCATTAATTTGCGTTCACTTCTTATATGTACTATCATTTTCCAGTCCATCATCAGGAGGACTTGTGTGACTTCCATTCACAACATCGCATAAAGCCTCGCCCTCAAGGTATGACTCCATACCTTTAATTGGATTGTTTCAACAACTCCATCCCATGTATAGTAACACAATCACTAAAATCCATGTCAACATACTAGTTGAATATAACCGATCTTGAAAAAAAATCCAAAAGCCAACAAGTGACTACGACTCTGATACAATGTAGATAATAATAGAAGAAACGTATAATCGGGGATCTGTCTAATAGCCAAGATCATTAGCTAAGATCGAAAGACTTAACTAAAGGAGAGGAAGGTAGAAAGTAGAAAGGAACAAATTGAAAAGAAGAAATTTGTAGTGGAAGAAGACTATGATTTAGGTTTTGGTTAAATACAAATGTACATCCCTTATTTATACTTATCTATGAATGGTTCTAGATACTATAAGATCTAGATTATTCTGTTATTTCCTACAAATATCATCTCTAGATTATCTACAGGAAAATGCTAGTAACTTTATCTTCTACTCTAAAAATATCTAGATATTTCTATAAGATGTGTATCCTAAATACTACACTAGACTATTCTAGAAAATAACATGATATTCCAAAAATCATCTTTTAACTTTTTCACAATGTTAAGGATGTTCCTTTCTTACAAGTTGTTCATCATGATTTCTATCTACTATGCCATTAATCCAACACTTATCAAACTTATTTTTCTCTTATTACGAACCATTCCAATCAACTTCATTACTTATCACACAATCAAGGATAAAAATAATCATCCTTATTTCTGTAATGCAATAATGGAAACATATGGTTAGACATATATAGTTGCATGAAGGGTGTGTTTGGAATGAAGGAAAATATTTCAATTTTTTCATATTTAGTTAGTTTTAACATTTTAGAAATGTTTCCCAAATCAACTTGTTTTCCTCGAAAACCTTGTATTAGGAATGACCTTTCGCTGTGACCCCTATATAAGCATGACCCGCAGAATATCAACGGTTAATTTCGATCAAATTCAATCCAGTACCCGTTAAATTTAACACAGAGGCAAGATTCGAACTGCAAGAGTAATAGGAATTCAAGCATGCAACTTCAATCGAAGACCCAATTCAATTAAGTACTAAACAATGCGATAACAACTCCAAGCTCAGATATGCACAATTTCATTAAGTAAATGCAAAAGAGGCAACAAAATTGATGATAAAAATGATCTCTAGACTGCAAGAGAGTGGATATAACAGCGGCATGGTTTTGGTTTGGAGGAATCCACAGAGAAGAGGAATGATAAAAATTATAAGACAACTACTAAGAAGTGTCTATAAGAGAGTAAGAAAGAAAAAAAGTTGAGATTTTCTCAATCAGTTTGTATTTAATCTGCTAAAAGGCTCTTGGCCTTTCAACTAACGACCAAATCGGCGAGTTGTGACTAAAGTCACCAACCAGTTCGGCGACTCACAGAGAGAGTTCAGGCTCCCCATTAATGTCTCCTCATTTAAAATAGACTCAACATTGAACTCGGCAACCACGACTTATCTCACAGAGAAGAATGACGACTCACCAGTTGGGACTATGTCCGTCGAAAATGACTAGGGTTCCTTCAAATTTTTGCTTCCAAAAGGGCAAACTAAGATGAGCTGGCCAATCCTATTTTACACATTGCCAAAAGAGAAGATGAAGCATGGCTAACATACTAGGGAATCATTGAAGAATAAATGATGAAAACTCACTTAGAAATTCTTTTATCACTTATTATTCTTTGGATACAAGTTTATATATATGAAATCTTTTGTATATCACTCAATATAATTAATTAAGATGGTCCTTGGATTCCAAACTTTCCTCAACTTTTTACTTTTTTAGCTAAGAATCAAAACCTAGAAACTTGCATAGTTAATCTTTGAAATCTCATTGTTGACAACTTGTAGGAGGGGACAAATATATTAACAAACTAGATTATTTTGTAATTGAATAGTTAAAAGTTGTATGCGCCCTGATGTCCAACACCTCCATTGTTTGATTTAGTACGGTAATAAATATATGGACCTTAATGTAAACGATATACATACACACACACACACATATATATACATATATCTTAAAATTTAGAATCCTTAAACTCCTAATCCTTGTTCTACCTCTGATTATGTGACAACTGTTTGTTTTGTTTGTCAAGTTTCTGGGTAACATAGAATAATTTTGTTGTTTTCAGATTTAGACCATTTGTAATCCTATTCATGTTTACCTTTTGATTCAGGGCAAGAAATCAAGAAATGATTTTTACTGATATGTTAACTGAATCTGGTAAAGCATGGCAATACTGTTCAAGAGATTTACTTCGTATATTCTCTAAAATTCTGGAAGATGAATTTGGCTTGGTATGTTATTAGTATCTCTTGTACATGACTTGAAATTTCAAGGGATTATTGAACTGATTTCTATTTATGCCTATATATCTCCAGGTTATGAATGTAGGCATTGAAGTTGAATTTTACTTATTCAAGAGTGTTTTAAAGTATGTCAGGAAAGTTTCCCTAATAGATTTGTGCTTATATTCTATGATATATTGGAACACTAAAGAGGAAATAATACAGGGATGGAAAAGAAACATGGGCCAAAATTGACAGGACCTCTTACTGCTCTACAACAGCAATAGATGTTGCATCATTAGTGCTTCAAGAGATTGTTGCTTCTTTACACTCCTTCAATATTCTAGTCGAACAGGTTAGTTTCCATTTTCTTCAATTTTAACTTGCTGCATTCATTTCCTGTAGACCTCTACAATTATTACCAAATTTATTGTCCATTTCCTTTTTAGCTGCATAAATGTTTCTTGTCTTTTAATTATATGGGTAATTTGGTATTACGATAAAGATATTAATCCTGAAATTAAATATGTGGACTATTTGATAATGTGTTTGATTAACACTTTTAATTTCCAATTTTATTGATTAAGTTATTTCTACCTTAATTTTGATAGCAATTTAAAGGGGATAATATTCTCCAGTTTAGCTAATCCCAGTTTAAAACAACTAAGTAATAAAGATGCTCATCTAAAGCACTTTGATTCCCAATGTCCTTTGGGTAGGCGAAGGTTCATTAATAGTTTTGACAAGTCCACCACGGATATGAAACAAGGGTCGTTGTTACACTAATTAATGTGCAGTAAAGAAAGCTAAAATGCAAAGTAAAAGCAACAAGGAATTTTACGAGGAAATCTCTTTGCTCAAAGGAGAAAAATTATGACATGCTCTACAAGATTTTCCAGCTCTCTTCAAGCAACAAATGAATACAAACTTCAATCAAACATGTAAGGATCAAACTCTTAATACTACAACCTGTAACATAAGTTAGAAACATATCTTACATTTGAGACCATACGTCTAAAATAACTCCCAAAATATCCCTAGGAAAGGAACATCTAAAATAACACTCATATTTTATTGCTCTCTACTTCCTAGTATGTCATATTGACCATCTCACTGATAGTTTCTACCTTCATTTCTAGAATTATAATCCTAGTTTCCTGAGTTATAATTACGGAAACCCCCTGGTTTTTCAAATACTTTGCCTCCTCAACAAAGCCGACATCCTGCTCCTTATACCTGTTTGCTGAACCTCCTACATTTACCTTTCTTGACCACTACTGAGATTTTTCGTGATGATGTACATTTGGATTTTCATGTGGGCCATGTCTTGGTCCCGTTCTACCTCTCTCTTTCTCTATTTAGTTGAGTCTTCAAAAGTGAACCCAAGGTATCCAACATTTGTATTTCTAATGTTCCAAGCTATTTTGTTCTTTGATACCTCATCCATGATAACCATGATCTGAAAGAGTTGGTTTGGTTCTTGTGGAATAAAACTAAATGGAAGATGAATTAACATGAATATTTGGTAGGAAGATAACTAGTACAAATAAAATTCAAAGATAGTATCTTGGTAGGTGAAATTTAGGGAAACCATAAAAATGGTTTTATATTCTTAACCTTGACATTTTTGACACATAGTGATGTCATGGATGACATCAATAAGATGAATTTATTCCTATAAATAGGTAGCTCTTAATTCATTTTCAAATCATCCTCATACTTGTCTTCTAACCTTTTAAGGCATTTGTGTTCTCTCTCGTATAGTATTTCACTTGTATTCTTTGTAGAGTGAAATAAATATTGGTGCAGTTGTTCTTTGGTGGGCGTTAGATCATTTTGATCCGAACCACATTAAATATTGTTATTCTTATTTGTTCTTTAATTTCACGTTTCCACTAATAATTTGTATCAGAGCCAATGTTCTGTCTGAGTATGCTCTGTGGTTGCAGCACAGTCTGAACTTTCACATAAAAAAGGCTTACTCTGGTTTTTTGTAGTTCCAAATACATTGTAGTAGAAAAGGAAGAACAAGTAAAAAATATGAGTTCCATGAAGTTTAAAATTGATAGATTTAGTGGGCGCAACAACTTTAATATTAGGAAAATCCAGATGATGGCGTTACAATCCATGCTATTGATGGAAAGTACCCCTATAAGATATCGAATTCCGACAAGGAAAAAATTAAAGGAGATGCGTTGAGTGCAATCCAACTTTCCGTTGCTTCTAACGTACTTTGTGAAGTGAGTAGAAGTACCGAAGTGACGACCAAAGAATTATGGAAAAAGCTGAGAGGGCTTTACTAGGACCAGTCAGTGACAACAAGGATATTGTTATAACAATGTCTTCATACATTTAGGATGGATTCAGGTACATTGTTGCAAGACCATCTAGATGCGTTTAATAAACTAGTGATGGACTTACAAACTGCTGGAATTAATAAGTACGAGGAGACGCTTGCATGTTCATTGCTATTTTAACTGACTTCAAAATATCGTGATATTGAGAATTCAATGATGTATAATAAACAACCTATAAAACTTGAGCAAGTGCGGCAATCACTTAACTCTTGTGATGTGCGAATGCATTTTGAAGGAGACAAAAGTGACGAAGCTAGTGGACTCTTTGTAAGAGGTCGTACTAACCAACAGGGAAGGAACAAATCAAAGTACAGATCAAAGTCTCGTGTGAACAAAAAGAATGAGGAGTGTTGGGGCTGTCAAAAGAAAGGGTACTTTGAACGAGATTGTCCTATGTCAAAGTCCAAAGAAAAGGCGAGTGCATCCATTGTTGAGCAAGTACATGATAATGATGATGATTACGTATTAACAACATCATGCAATAGTGGAGTCTATGACAACAAATGTATCTTAGACTTTGGTTGTAATTTGCATATCATATTCCGAAAAGATTGGTTCAGCTGCTATGAAACAAGTAGAGGAACTATATTAATGGGAAATAATGCAACTTGTAAAATAGTTGGCATTGGATCAGTTCCTGTACGCTGCCACGATGGAATCGTGAGGACTATTACAGAAGTCCATCATGTTGCTGATCTAAAGAAGAATTTGATCTCCCTGGGTACTTTGGATAAACAAGGTTATAAGTACATGAGTGAAGGATGAACTATGAATGTGACTAAAGGATCTTTAGTCATGTTGAAGGCCAAGCTGGAGGTTGGCCTTTACACACTTGAGAGAAGCACCATTATTGGCTCTGTAAATGCATCTACAGTGCAGTTATCTAATGAGGACAAGGCAAAATTATGGCACATGATACTAGGCCATATGAGCGCTCGAGGATTAGAGATGTTGAGCAATCGCAACATTTTGATTGGTGAGAAGATTAACACACTTGAATTTTATGAGCACTGCGACTTAGGGAAGCAGAAAAAGGTCAGTTTGAGCGCTGCAGACACAAGACGGGAGGGGTGCTAGACTACATCAATTCAGATTTATGGGATCCCTCTAATCTTCCATCGAAGGGAGGAAAGAGGTATCTTTTCATATTCATTGATGATTTTTCACGAAAGGTTTTGGTGCATTTCCTGAAGAGAAAACGTGATGCTTTTGAAGCATTTAAAGAGTGGAAGATTTTGGTTGAAATCAAATGGTGAGAAAAATCAAGTATCTTCGCACAAACAATGGCTTGGTGTTTCGTAGTGAAGAGTTCAATGATTTCTACAAGGTTCATGGAATCGCAAGACATAAGACGGTCAGGCATACACCACAACAGAATGGAGTTGCCGAAAGAATGAACAAATTTCTTCTTGAGAAGGCTCGTTGTATTCTCTTACAAGCCAAGATGTCCAAAGCATTTTAGGCTGAAGCAGTTCATACTGCTTCCCATATTGTCAATCGATCTCCAGCATCAGAGATTAACTTTAAGACTCCGGATAAGGTCTGGTCAGGTGAACCCTCTAACTATTCATACTTGTGAATATTTGGGTGTCCAGCTTATTATCATGTTAATGAAGTAAAGCTTGAACCAAGGGCTAAAAAGGCCATATTCATAGGGGTATGTAGATGGAGTAAAAGGGTACAAACTTTGGTGTTTGTCTTTACTCAAATTTGTGGTTAGTAGAGATGCTACCTTCGATGAATCCTCTATACTTGATCCTCGTAAAATTTCTATGGAGTTATGTAGAAATGAGAAGAACAAGCATGTGGACCTACAGTTGGATCTTACCAAGGAACGAGATCAAGAGACACAAATTGATGAGCCAAAAGATGCAGACCTTGAAGAACTTGCTTCCAATGAACCATACACATTTGTGAAGGGAAGGGACAAAAGGTAGATACGGAAAACAGAACGTCTTATAGAGCAAGAAAATCTTATTGCACATGTGTTTGTAGCTTCAGAAAAAGATATTAAGGATCTCGAGTCCTCATCGTATGTTGAAGTAACTTTTTGCAAAGATGCTGCACAATGACAGTTAGCCATGATGGAAGAGATGGAGTCTCTTCACAAAAGTGAGACATGGGTCTTAGTTAAAAGGCCAAAGGGGTTGAGGACAGTTGGATGCAAATGGGTCTACAGAAAGAAAGAAGGTATTCTAAAAGTGGAAGATGCTAGGCTTAAGGCGAGATTGGTTGCAAAGGGTTTCAGTCAAAGGAGGGAAGTGACTATAATGAGATCTTCTCTCCAGTCGTGAAACATAGCTCAATTCGCGTGCTACTAGCATTGGTTGCACAATTTGATTTAGAGATTCAACAGCTTGATGTCAAAACTGCTTTCTTACATGGTGATCTGGAAGAGACAATCTATATGGATCAACCTGAAGGTTTCCTAGCTAAAGGAAAAGAAGACCATGTATCCCAACTAAAGAAGGCTTTGTATGGTTTGAATCAATCCCCTAGATAGTGGTACAAGAAATTTGATGTATTCAGGACTACACATGGATTTTTGAGGAGTGCATTTGATAGCTGTGTGTATCACAAGAAGATCTCTGGCAATTCTATGATTTATCTCTTGTTGTATGTTGATGATATGCTTATTGATGCTAACAACATCACAGAGATAAATATTTTATATAAACTTTGAGCAAAGAATTTGACATGAAGGATTTGGGAGTTACAAATATAATCCTTGGAATGCAGATTTCAAGAGAAAATGGTGTTGTACATCTTTCTCAGAAGAGGTACATCGAAAAAGTTCTTGAGAGATTCAATATGCATATGAGCAAGCCTGTAAGTACACTAGTAGCTCCTTATTTAAAGCTCTCAGAGTTACAAAAGCCTTAATCTATGGATGAGGTGTAACATATGTCAAAGGTTCCTTATGTGAGCACAGTTGGTTGCATAATGTATTCTATGGTGTGCACACGTCCAGATATTGCTCAATATGTAAGTCTGGTAAGCAGGTACATGGAAAATCCAGGAAAAGGTACTGGAAAGCTATCAAGTGGATATAAAACTATCTCAAAGAAGCTCCTGATGTTGGTCTAACCTTCTGTAAAAGTGAAAGTCTTTCAATTCTCGGTTATGTAGATTCCGACAATGCAGGGGATCTTGATCGAAGGAGGTCCACAACTGGATACATCTTTACTCTCGTTGGCAGTGCCGTTAGTTTGAAATCGACTTTACAGTCTATTGTCGCTTTGTCTACAATAGAGGCTGAATATATGGCAGCAATGGAGGCAGTGAAAGAAGCTATCTGGTTGAAAGGTTTGGTGGCAGAATTGAGTTCTGTTCATCTTGAAACAATTCTAAGATGTGATAGTCAAAGTGCTATTCATTTGATTAAAAACCAAAGATTTCATGAGCGCACCAAACTTATTGATGTCAGATTTTATTTTAATCGACATGTCGTAGAAGAGCGAGCTATCAAGGTTGAGAAGGTTATCACAGACGATAACGCTGCATACATATTGACCAAAATAGTCCCACTTGCCAAGTTTGCACACTACAAGGACTTGCGGGAGTATGCATCAATTGATGCAACTCTAATAGAACAATTGCTAGGTCGAGCTGGTATGTTCAACAAAGGTTTGATTCTTCTTGTTTCTTACAACGGGATTGCCCAGTAAGCTTAGAAGTTTTGGCTGGAGTTGCTTATACACATGCTTGGAACACAAACAAAGGTGGAGATTGTAAGAGTTGGTTTGGTTTTTGTGGAATCAAACTAAATGGAAGATGAATGAACATGAATGTTTGGTAGGAAGATAATTAGTACAAATAAAAGTCAAACATAGTATCTTGGTAGGTGAAATTTAGGCAAACGATAAAATGGTTTCATATTCTTAACCTTGACATTTTTGACACATAGTGATGTCATGGATGACATAAATAGGATGAATTTATTCCTATAAATAGGTAGCTCTTAATTTATTTTCAAATCATCCTTTCACATGCCTTCTAACCTTCTAAGGCATTTGTGCTCTCTTGTAGTATTTCATTTGTATTCTTTGTAGAGTGAAATAAATATTGGTGCAGTTGTCCTTTGGTGGACGTAAGATCATTTTGATCCAAAACAGGTTAAATATTGTTGTTCTTCCTTTTTCATTAATTTCATATTTCCGTTAACATGATTTCAGACAATGGTTTTCTCAGGAATGATCCACCATTAATTTATTGCATCCGCAACCAGTTTATTTAGAAAATTTAACGACCTGTATAATACTTGCTTCAAGTGTCTGTCAGTGAGGCCACAATTTGGGCATCTCTTTATCTGTTGATTGAAACTCTATCATGTATTATGCATTGCTTCATCTGGTAGATGCTTATGAGAATTTAAATCATCCTTCATTTGCATCTGGGAAAAACCCCTCCATAAAATCTTCCCTCAGCTATGCCCAAGTTCTAATTAGTTGTATGGCAACTCATTCAGCCAGTTTGTTGATCCCCTAGTTAGAGACTGTGGGAACAACCCCAGTCTCATTGCAGTTTGGCTGACTCCAAGATTCGCAGCCGACTTGCAAATTGTAACGAAGTTCATCAGATGTTGATTTGCATCCTCATCATCAGTTCCTCTCAACATCTCTTTCTGATTCATTAGTTTAATCATGGTGCTGGTGATGGTTCATTTCACTCCTAGAGGCAATAATGGGTGTACAATTTCTCTAGTAGCTTCAGCTCCATGTAGTTCCAAATCATTTTCTTGGAATATCACACGCGCCAGTTGTTGGACTGAACCTCTTGAAGCTACTGGTTGGTGACGATGAGGGGCTATCTCTTCGACCCCTTCATTCTCTCCATTCACCCCTTTTGGTTCTGGGCATTGTTCTGAGTACCTCTAGACAAGGTCTCAACATCGCTTTTCAAATGCCTATGCATTCACCATTTTTCTGATAGTTTTTCTAAACTTGGGATCATAAGGATTCAAAGGTGATCCCTTACTTCTAGTTTTTGACATATACTAGTTAACTCACCTCTAAATGACACATACAAGAAACTAGAAGTAAAATTAAGAAATATAACTACAACTGAAGTAATAGCCAGTAGAGTATTCCTGAACCGAAATTCCCCGGCAGTGGTCCCAAAATTTGTTATGCTCAAACTTACATCTCAATTTAGAAGTATAAATGGTCAAAGTCAATTATAGAATTCAACTTGAGTTGAGGTCAATCCCACAAGAAATTTATAGAAGAAATAAACTTACCAACGCTTATATTTAGTTGTGGTTAACATTTCTGAAAGAAATAAATCGCAAAAAGTAAATATTGGGTTGTTTTGAACGCAAGTAACCAATTTTTGTTTAAGTTAAATGTTAACATTAGTGAACAATAGTCTCTAGATGTAATAGTTGATTTAGCGAGACTATGATTGTGTTCTTCATGACCTTTAATTGACAACTCAACTTCTATACAAACAACGTTGTACTGTCAATCTTATATGTTCATAGTGTCAACCTTATATGTTCATAGCAAGTTCAGTATATCTAAACGTTTTTCATCCCTATTAGATGACTTTTACTCTTCTCCTCTCAGTCTTCGAGTGTTTTGTATCTTACCCTTGCATACTTATTAAGAAGATTATCCTCTCTTGAGCTCTAATCTTTAAAAAAAAGTTAATAGAATTTGTTATGAAATTTTCCTAATTATCACTTTTCTCTCGAACAAGTGATGAATACATGCATGTTCTAATGTATGCATTCAGTAGAAGACATTCATAATTTATGTAGAGACAACATATGCAGTTAACAATTAAAAGTCACTCATGTTTGAATCTATCGTTATAATAGTCATAGTTCCCACAACCCTAGTAGTTGTTTTTAGCCGCTATATTCAAGTGCATTTGGGTGAAGAGTAATGAGAGCAAGATCAACACTGTGGTTTTTTATGTCTGAGAGATGTTCATGCTATGGTGGAGGTAAAAGGAGTCGGAAATATGAAAAAAGTTTTTCCACCATCAACACTTGGGAGTAACTCCGAGTGGATTTTAAGAAGGTTTCTTTCCTAATTATGCCATCTATGAGTCCAATTGCAAGTTTAGGGAGCTGAAGTGGACCGGCAGCATATGGGCGTACGTGAAAGAGTTCGCCACCCTCACACTTTAGATTCCCAACTTCAAAATAAATATATATTATTATCAATGGGCTGAAAAATGGGGCAGGAAGAAATTGGGACGCTGATAGGTCAAGACTATTGATGAAGCCATCGCGCAGGCTATAGTTTTGACAAACTTTAGGTATGACAAGACCGATCGAGTCATAGAAGGGTAAATGAGATGTAGTCGTGACTAGGGTGGGGAGATCATGGAAAATTTAAGGAGCAACAACCAGATCTCAGGAATCATGACCCCTATAAATGTGATGGAAAGAATTCTGGACTTCAAAGCGATACACCGAAGAGGTCAAAAACTACAAAGAACGATGGCTGCCTATGCAGCGGCCCACATGGCTATGTAAGATGATATGAACTTAAGAACCTTGGTGCTATACTACGGGAATAGAAGGATAAATATGCATAATTAGGGAAAGGTTTAGACACAATGCAATTGGGCTTGATTGTATTATGCGAAGACATCGTGAAGCAATCAAAGAAGCCAAAAGAATACAACACAGTATGTAGACATCACAATAAATGGACAACCCACTCGTGCTATGGTCAACACAGGTGCGGAGGCAAACATAATGTCCAAGAATGCGGCAAAAAAGTAGAAATTGAGTTACAGTCCAAGTAACACCCACCTCAAGATGGTAAACGCACCACTGAACCCATGTGCGAATTCGCTTATGGAGTAAGCCTTACACTGGGCAAATTGTACGATAAGACCAATTTGATTGTCGCTCCTTTAGATATATTTGATATCATTCTTAGGCCTCCAAGTTCTTCAAGAAATGTCAGACGATGATTGATCCTTACCTTCAATCTCTCTTGGTAATGGATCAAGAAGGATCATGTATGGTGACACTGGTTAAGGTACCAAAGATTGAAGGACAAGCTCAAATATCGGCCATGCATGGCTGGCCTTAAGGAGAAAGATTCGACATTGCACAAATGTATTGACGAGTCCATGTTCTATTGGTCACGTTTACAAAAAGACTAGATCCAGTTTTTTATGCGATAGCAATACAACATGGTCATAGAAACATTAGGTAGGGAAAAATATCATGACACAAGTTTTTCATCCCACTCAAGAATAGAATTAAATAAAAAATAAGCTAGCCTAAGGAGGCAAGCACGTAGAGTTTGAGAGGTTTGTGGAGGACTCTAGAATATGCTAGATATTTTCTTGGAAGGCTTTAGGATTCTGTAGACTTGTACAGGACCAATGTGTAAATAAGTAGGGACTTGAATAATAATTTTTATTTACAGTTGATCCCCGAGGAGAGTAGTATAATATAAGGGCTCTCAATAGTAAATACATCCAACCATGTTTTAAATCATTCTTCCAAGCAATACAAATCCTTCTTTAAAAACTCTCTTTGCTTTGTTCATTCTCTTAGCAATCTAAGTTTCAGTGGGCTTACTTGAACTTTCAAGATCATAAAATATTAATGAGTAAGTTGTGAAATCTCGCATAGAGCATTAGTGGAAGTCAAAGTCCGTGACACATGTCATCCATCAAACAAGACATAAATCAAATAACATGGCTATGATAAAAGCTGTATGGTTAAAAAAAGGTTCCAAAAAAAAACGATCATGCAAGTCTTAGAACACCAAAAATACAAAAATACATATGGAAGTGTCATCTCAACCAATACTTTTAAAAATCTAAATAATATTCACCAACAAATTCAACATCACACATCGGGAGTATTAACACATGAAGTAAATTTTAAACACTTGGACGGAAAAGGCAACTTATTTGAAGAGATTTACTGGAAATGAAGAATTAGGAACACTGCATAGGAGCCTTAGTTTGATGAAGAGGATTTGTTAGGACCGAAATCTAATCAGGTATCATACGGAAGTTAGCAAAGAAAAACTCAAAAGACCATGAGTAACAAGACAAAAAAGAAATATACCAAAAGACACATATTTAACGTTGTTCGACCAATCGACCTATATACACAAAAGAGATTAGTAGTCCATAATAAATTTGATAGTACAAAATATAGAGAGAGAAACCTCAAACATTCATTTGGAAAACAAGGAGGTTCAAAAATTCTCCCCGATAACTACGACTCTTAAAACTCTAGGATTAAATTGTGAATGTTAATTAAGTTTGAAAGAAAAGGCCTCTATTTATAGGGTCTAAATTTTTTTCCTACGAGAAAAGTACTAGTCAAATATTAAAACTTTCACTAAAATAAAACTTATTTGTGGTAAGAAAATCAGGGCAATTAATACCCAACAAATTTCCCACTTGGCCTGAATTTCTAACAAAATAAATTTGTCAACCTTGTTCACATAATTTTCAACAACTTGCATCTCTTCTCCATAATCTACTCCATCAAATCTACATCTGGACACAGAGAACCTCTATGAAATAATTTCTCCAACAAAAATATTCATTATTGTCAAAAAGGTTGCGACTTGAACTACACCTATCAAGATGAACATTCGATTTTAAAACTAACTCCATCAATGAATCATTGGAATTAACTCCATCATTGAACCTTCCAACCTGGCTACATCATTGAACCTTTGAACCAATGGTTACTTCATTAAATATTGCCTTGATACCACTTTTCATGACCAAACATAAATAGGTATCATGCAGAAGCTAGCAACGAAAACTCGAAAGACCATGAATAAGAAGATAAACTAAATAAATACCAAAAGATTCAAAAATTTAATGTGGTTTAGTCAACAACCTACATCCATAAAGGAGATGAGTAATCCATTATCAATATGAGAGTACAAAATATAGAGAGAAATAACCTCAACAAGCTGGCTAATTTCACACTTACCTATGACATATGACAAAAGAGATTTTCTGGAACATGTAGTGCGTACCAGCTCGCCTAAGACGCATTCTTTCTTACGGGATGACTTCATGCTAACCTAATCTCAAAGAGGTGAGAACTCTCAATTGAATGTGATCGAAACGACAGTCCCATCCTTCTGCTTTCCTTTATATGAAATGAGGGCCCACCTATCACTTAAAGGCAGCCTCCTAACCCGCGAACCTGCTTGGTCGTATGTTAGCTGCATCTATTCTTTGAACGTGGATGGCGGTACCGATTCTAAGTCGTTCATGTGTTCTAAGAGACTTGCCTTATAAGATAAAAAATGACCTGAGGGAACTCATTCTCCTGTGCTAGTTAATCAGATGTCATCCAAGTCGCCACCAATCATGAATCATGAATGGGAGATTGGTCATCTTTTAGCTTACTCTGCTAGGACTACTATAACTTCCACGACTGCTACTAAGCTAATAAGATCGAGGGACCGTACGTGGTGATTCAAAATGTTCATTTTATTTGATAAGTAATCAAGGAACTAAGAGTATATAACGCTCAGAGGAAGCTTAGTGAAAAGCTAAACTGTCTCAAGTTAGCCAAACTAAAGGACTAATCCAGCTACAAATGAAAGAGTAAAGCGCATTTACTCAGAATACAAGGAGGTTAACAAATTCTCCCTCATAACCAAAACTCTTAAAATCCTAGGACTAAATTGTCAATGTTGATCAATTAGAAGGAAAGAACCTTTGTTTATAGAGTCATAAACCTTTTCCTACACAAAAATGACTAGTCAAATCTTAAACTTTTTCCTAAAAGGAAATTAATTATTTGTGGTAAAAAATTCAGGAAAATTAACACGTAATAGATTGAAGCCCTTTCTAGAATTGGAATTAGTGCGATTGATAGGGATGACATTGCTCTCTTTTTTTTCTATTTCAGATAAAAAAATCATTTGCTATGACCATAAGACAGACACACCTTTGAAGTAATGGGTGCAGGTGCACTTGTTAATTTTTAAAAACATTGTGTGTATATACACATATATTCAAAATAAGGATCATAAAACTAAATGTGCACATTGAAGGATTTTTTGACCAAAAACATCCTTTAACTATACCTCAAACTTAAACTACATCCTTAAAACATCATTTCTAGCAGAAAACATCCTTTTAATATACCCCAAACTTAAACTAAATCCTTAAAGTATCATTCTTACCATAAAACATCCTTCAAGTATTTTAAAGTGAGCAATTTTCATCCTTCTACTTAACTTTCTCGTAAAACTACCCAATATATCCCACAAAAATTCGTCCCTTCATAATTATTATTCTTAGATATGCCAAGAATATTATCGTGAAAATTTTCGTAAATGAGTTAAGAATTATGAAAAACTTTTTATTTGACCATTTTTCATTCATTTTCATGTAATTTTCATTAAAAATATTATTAGTTTAAATATATTTCTTCTCAATTGAATAGGCTAGAAGCAACATTTGATGGAAACTTTTGCTTCTAATAATGTAGAATGAAACTCAAATACGAGACAAAATCAATATTTTTGTCACTTCAATTTTAGATTGACCTAAAAATCTATTGATTTAATTGGTTGAGAAAAAGATAAAAATAATTAATCTCCAGCTTCTCTCCATTACGAAAAAGGCAATTATGTACGCTCACACTTTTTCTAATCATTTTTAGTTTTTATAAGCAATAATGTCTAAGATTTTTTATGTATTTTCAATAACTTCTTGTATCAAGTAATGAAATTATGCAAAGTAACTTTTGTTGATAGTCACATTAACTGCTCGTTTTTCGTAAGATTCATTAGTTTTTTGACAATATCTAACAAAAAGATAAAAATTACTTACTTTAAAATAATTGAAGGATGTTTTAAGGTAAGAATGATACTTTAAGGATGTAGTTTAAGTTTGGGGCATAGTTAAATGATGTTTTTGAGCCAAAAACTCCACATTAACAAATAACTTGAGTTGGTGTAGTGGTTCAACACTATTTGTTGGGCTTCTTGTAAGTCGTGTATCCCGATATTGATTCTGGATGTTGCATATTATTTTTATCAATATTTTAAAGAAAAGTACATTAAAAAATCTCAACTGAGATTTGAACTAGCAATGACAAAGTGTACACTAAGAATCAAGGCCATTTAATCATAGAGTGAATTATGTTGAATTTTATTAAATTTTTATTTATATATTAACTCGATTTTATACTTGTTTGATCATATTTTCCTATGAAGTATCGGTACACCAACTAATATGTATCCACATTTAATAGTGCCCCATGATCTTCAAATCATGAATTCATCTTTGGTTATGGAGATTTGTTGAATGCCTTGAATTGGACCCGTTACAAACAGAAAGGACGGGTCAATTTATTGGTGAACCACGTAAATCTGTTGTCTTGTTTTTCGCGTTTATATTTTCTCGTATTATCTCGAATTCCGCATAACAAATTGGTATCAGAGCCTCTCGGTTAATCAGGTGTTCTTGAAGAATTCGAGATGTCTGCTTTGAACGTGAAAATCGACAAATTCACAGGGAGGAACAGTTTCAGTTTATGGCAGATCAAGATGCGGGCTTTGTTGAAACAACAAGGATTCTGGGCGCCGTTGTCGAAAGACAAGAACGCCGTCGTTACTCCTGAGATGGCGATTCTGGAGGAAAAGGCGCATTCGACGATCATGCTGTGTCTCGCGGATGACGTCATCACGGAAGTCTCGGATGAAGAGACTGCTGCTGGTCTGTGGTTGAAGCTGGAGAGTTTGTACATGACAAAATCTCTAACCAACAAGCTGCTTCTGAAACAACGTCTATTCGGTCTACGAATGGCTGAAGGTACACAACTCAGGGAACATTTAGAGCAATTGAATACTTTGTTATTAGAATTGCGTAATATCGATGTGAAGATCGAGGATGAAGATGCTGCCCTAATTCTGTTAGTATCTCTCCCAATGTCGTTTGAGAATTTTGTTCAATCGTTCATTGTTGGGAAAGATACTGTGTCGCTGGAAGAAGTCAGATCGGCCCTTCATAGCAGGGAATTACGGCATAAGGCTAACGGCACAAGTACGGACATACAGCCTTCCGGTCTGTTCACCAGTAGCGGAAAGGGAAGGAAAAACGGCGGAAAGAAAAATAAGCCGATGTCGAAGGGTGCAAAGCCAGATGATGTTTGTAATTACTGCAAGGAGAAGGGACATTGGAAATTTGATTGTCCGAAGAAGAAGAAGCAATCGGAAAAACAATCAGTTTCTGCTGCTGTTGCTGAAGAAGACACCAATTCTGAAGAAGACATTGCCCTAGTTGCGGATGAGCACACTCATCATTCAGATGTGTGGGTTCTCGATTCTGGGGCATCCTATCACATCTGTCCTAGGAGAGAGTGGTTCACGACTTATGAGCAGATAGACGGAGGCAGCATCTCGATGGCCAACAGTTCTGTCTGCAAGGTGGTTGGGACAGGCTCGATCAAGATAAGGACACATGACGGTAGCTTCTGCACATTGAACGAGGTCAGGCACGTTCCATTGATGACGAAAAATCTGATATCTCTCAGTTCTTTGGACAGCAAGGGATTCAGCTGGTCGGGAAAAGATGGAGTCTTGCGGGTCTGGAAGGGTTCAAATCTGATTCTGAAAGGTGTCATGCGTGGTACTTTGTATTTTCTACAAGGTTCCACGGTTACAGGTTCAGCCCATGTTGCATCGTCAGAAGTTCACCAGGAGGATATGACTAAGTTATGGCACATGAGACTTGGTCATATGGGTGAAAGAGGGATGCAAATTCTGTCAAAGGAGGATCTTCTTGCTGGTCATAAGGTTAAAAGCCTAGAGTTTTGTGAACATTGTGTCTTTGGAAAACTACATCGCAACAAGTTTCCAAAAGCCATTCACAGAACAAAAGGCACTCTTGATTATATCCATTCTGATTGCTGGGGTCCATGCCGTGTTGAGTCTTTGGGAGGCTGCAGATTTTTTGTGTCCATGATTGATGACTACTCAAGGATGACTTGGGTGTACATGATGAAGCATAAAAGTGAAGCTTTCCAGAAGTTCAAGGAGTGGAAAATTTTGATGGAAAATCAAACAGGGAAGAAGATCAAGAGGTTGCGAACTGATAATGGGCTGGAATTCTGCTGGTCTGAATTTGATCAATTCTGTAAGGATGAAGGGATTGCTCGACATCGTACAGTCAGAAATACACCACAGCAGAACGGTGTAGCTGAGCGGATGAATCAAACACTTCTGGAGAGAGCAAGGTGCATGCTCTCTAATGCTGGGCTAGATAGAAGATTCTGGGCAGAAGCGGTTAGTACAGCTTGCTACTTGATTAACCGCGGACCACATACAGGCATACAGTGCAAAACACCTATGGAGATGTGGTCAGGAAAAGTTGCTGATTATTCAAATCTGAAAGCTTTTGGTTGTACGGCTTACTATCACGTCAGTGAAGGTAAGTTAGAACCAAGAGCTAAAAAGGGAGTATTTGTGGGCTACGGAGATGGAGTGAAAGGTTTCAGAATCTGGTCTCCAGCAGAAAAGAGGGTTATTATGAGCAGGAACGTTGTCTTTGATGAAAGTTCTCTGCTTAGAACCATTGTGAAGCCTACAACTACGTCAGAAACTGGGAGTCTTGATAAACAGGTGGAGTTTCAAGTCATTCAGAACGAGAGCGATTTGAAAGAACCTGAAGAGGAGGATCAAGAGCCACAGACAGAAACTGATATTCCAGAATCTATGCCATCAGATATCCATCGGAGTATAGCTCAAGATCGGCCAAGGAGGGTTGGAGTTCGGCCACCTACGAGGTATGGTTTTGAGGACATGGTGGGTTATGCACTGCAGGTTGCTGAAGAGGTAGATACATCTGAGCCGTCTACTTACAAAGAAGCCATTTTAAGTTCTGATTCTGAAAAATGGTTTGCCGCTATGGGAGATGAGATGGAGTCCCTACACAAGAATCAGACATGGGATCTGGTCATACAGCCTTCGGGGAGAAAGATTATTACTTGCAAATGGGTTTTCAAGAAGAAGGAAGGGATATCACCAGCAGAAGGAGTCAAGTATAAAGCCAGGGTTGTTGCCAGAGGTTTCAACCAAAGAGAGGGAGTGGACTACAATGAGATCTTCTCACCAGTGGTCAGACATACTTCCATCCGAGTGTTACTAGCGATAGTTACACATCAGAATCTGGAGCTTGAACAACTTGATGTGAAGACAGCGTTTCTACATGGAGAGTTGGAGGAAGAGATATACATGACTCAGCCGGATGGTTTCCAAGTTCCAGGGAAGGAAAATCACGTCTGCAAGTTGAAGAAGTCCTTATATGGACTTAAGCAGTCTCCAAGGCAGTGGTACAAAAGGTTTGACAGCTATATGGTGAAGTTGGGCTATACTCGGAGCTCATATGATTGTTGTGTCTACTACAATAGGCTCAAGGATGATTCATTCATCTATCTGGTGCTTTATGTAGATGATATGCTGATAGCTGCAAAGAAGAAGTATGACATTCAGAAGCTGAAGGGTTTACTTAGTGCTGAGTTTGAGATGAAGGATCTGGGAGCCGCTCGGAAGATTCTAGGGATGGAGATCATTAGAGACAGAGAGAGAAGGAAACTTTTCTTGTCACAGAGAAGCTACATTCAGAAGGTCTTGGCGAGGTTTGGCATGTCTTCATCTAAGCCTATTGATACCCCCAGTGCTGCCAATATCCATCTCACTGCCATGTTCGCTCCACAGTCAGAAGAAGAGAAGGAGTATATGTCACGAGTCCCTTATGCCAGTGCCGTAGGAAGTTTGATGTATGCTATGGTCTGTACAAGGCCAGATTTAGCACATGCAGTCAGTGTAGTGAGCAGATTCATGGGACAACCAGGGAGAGAACATTGGCAGGCTGTGAAGAGAATTTTCCGGTACCTTAGAGGTACATCTGACGTTGGTCTCATTTATGGAGGTGATACTCAGTGCTTGGTTACTGGCTATTCTGATTCTGACTATGCTGGAGATGTTGACACAAGAAGATCGATGACTGGCTATGTGTTTACCCTTGGAGGATCTGTCGTCAGTTGGAAGGCAACTTTGCAACCTACAGTGACTTTGTCTACTACGGAAGCGGAGTACATGGCCTTGACAGAGGCTGCAAAAGAAGGGATTTGGCTGAAAGGGCTGGTTAGTGATCTTGGTCTGCATCATGATCAGGCTACGGTGTATTGTGACAGTTTGAGCGCAATTTGTCTAGCCAAGGATCAAGTCCATCATGAGAGAACCAAGCATATTGACGTAAGGTATCATTTTCTGAGAAGTGAGAAGAGAATCAAGGTGAAGAAAGTAGGAACTGCTGATAATCCTGCTGATATGTTCACAAAGCCGGTTCCACAGAGCAAGTTTCAACACTGTTTGGACTTGCTCAACATCAGAAGCTGTTAATTGCCCTGCGGGGCAACTCTGAGGAAGAGGGGGAGGCCTGGCACTATCATAGTGCGTCTGAAGAATCTGTTTGGAGAATTCAAGTCAAGGTGGAGATTTGTTGAATGCCTTGAATCGGACCCGTTACAAACAGAAAGGACGGTATACAATGTTGTTGTATTGGGCCCTTAATTATCTGTCAATTCTGTATGTTGGGCCCAAGCCTGTTAGGGCATAGCTTAGCACTATATATAGACGCTATGGCAAACCCTATTCTGTAATTCTGTTCTTGCCTCTCCTTAATAAAACTGCTCTCCCTCTTCCCGTGGACGTAGCCAATTTATTGGTGAACCACGTAAATCTGTTGTCTTGTTTTTCGCGTTTATATTTTCTCGTATTATCTCGAATTCCGCATAACACATACGGATTTGTACCCCATTAGTTTTAGACAAAAAATGTAACTTTGGAATGAAATTGTTTGTTCAAGAAAACATTTAAGAAAGTTCTTTGTTAACTTTAATACATTAAATGTTTTTTTTTATAACTCGGGAACTCTAAAATTTTCTCTATTTTATCTGTATAAGATTAATAATAACTTGAATATAACTTATAGATTTTATTATTTGTAGTATTCTATATTCCTTTATTTGATGGTTCTTGCTTCTAGAATGCAGCTACACTCAGAAAGTGGGAAAGGACAATTTGAAATAGTTTTGGCATACACTAATTGTGGTAAAGCAGCAGATCACTTGATAATTACACATGAAGTAGTCAAAGGAATCGCAAGGAAACACAGGCTACTAGCAAGCTTTACCCCAAAGTATGTAGCGCAATATTTTCACGTGAATTTTCATTGCATTACTTGCTGATCTTGATCCCCATGTAGAAAATATGGAAGGAAAATAGTATCTTTATAGAATGCTCAAGTTTATTATAAACTACTTAAGGCCACTTGAGATGATTTCAATTATCAACTACATATCTATTTATACTAGTAAAAATGTAAATCAAAGGTCTTGCACAAATAACTAAATAAATGTATCACAATTTACTAGATACATGTATTAAAAAAATTCTAAAAAGACTTCTTGAATAACTAAGAGACAATTTCGGAAAACTAAACATTGATGCATTAATTCCAACACCTCCCATGATTTATAACTGTTGGGAAAGACAAGGCACTAACAAAGAATGCCTGACAGGATAACAGCGGAAGAATACCCAAGTCTATACTTTCCCTTTTCGATTTGAACCAAGAGAAGACAAACAACCACAAGCAATATGATAGTAAGGCAGCAAGTAATTCAACCAAACAAATATAACAAGACAATAATAAACCAATCACACAAGACACCAAGATTTACGTGGAAAACCCTTCGATGTGAAGAGTAAAAAACCACGGGACCAAAAGCTCCACTATAATCACCAAGAGTTACAATATTGTTCTCCAAAATTG
>NC_028637.1:77653033-77666547 GCF_001406875.1 Solanum pennellii | reverse complement strand
AGTGCATAGCTAAAGGTGTACTGACAACCTTAGCTTTGTCCATGCTGAATCTGCGAAGTACTTTCTGAATGTACTTCTCTTGTGATAATACCAATTTCTTGGCCTTTCTATCACGGACAATCTGCATGCCAAGAATCTGCCTTGCTGGTCCTAAGTCTTTCATAGCAAAAGACTTACTCAACTCTTGCTTCAACTTTTGAATCCTGCAAGTATTATGACCAACCACAAGCATGTCATCAACATAAAGCAACACAATAATAAAGTCACCATCAGAGAACTTTTGCACAAAAACACAATGGTCTGAAGAAGTCTTCTTGAAGCCCTGCTGACTCATAAAAGAACCAAACTTCCTGTACCACTGCCTGGGAGCTTGTTTCAAACCATACAAGCTCTTCTTCAATTTGCAAACATAATTCTCTTTACCCTTGACTTCAAAACCTTCCGGTTGCTCCATATAAATTTCTTCATCTAAGTCACCATGGAGGAAAGCAGTTTTAACATCCATTTGCTCAACCTCTAAATCTAGACTTGCAGCCAAGCCTAGAACCACACGAATGGATGACATCTTCACAACTGGAGAGAATATCTCATCAAAATCAACTCCCCTTTTCTGATTAAATCCCTTGACAACTAATCTAGCTTTGTACCGTGGAACTGGATTACCATCTTCATGTTTCACCCGAAAAACCCACCTGTTTTTCAAAGCTTTTCTGTCTTTAGGTAACTTAACCAAATCAAAGGTATGATTATCATGCAAGGATTTAATCTCATCTTCCATAGCATCAAACCACCTTTCTTTTTCTTCACTTTCCATGGCCTCATCAAGACTCTCAGGTTCTCCCCCGTCAGTCAAGAGTACATACTCATTGGGAGAATAACGAGATGAAGGAATTCTCTCTCTACTAGATCGTCTGAGAGAACTCTCTGGAGCATCTATAATTGGTTGTTGGACAACCACATCATCTTGCACTGGAGCATCAACAACATCATGCCGGTCATTCTGAACATGATCACCATCTTCATTATCAACTTGATTTTCATCATTATGAAGATTTTCTTCCGGTGCAATAGTCAAAGGAACTGGATCAACATCAACTAAGCTCTCACTACTCTGAAAATCAGCCTTGTCAGCTTTGTCAAAATCTTCAATTGTTTGGTCTTCAAAGAACACAACATCACGGCTTCTAACAAGTTTCTTCTCAACAGGATCATAGAAACGATAGCCAAATTCATCTTGACCATAACCAATGAAGATACACTGCCTAGTTTTAACATCCAACTTTGACCTTTCATCCTTAGGAACATGTACAAAGGCTTTACACCCAAAGACTCTAAGATGATCATAAGAAACATTCTTACCAGTCCAAACTCTGTCAGGGACATCACCATCTAAAGCAACAGCAGGAGATAAATTGATAACATAAGCAGCAGTATTAAGTGCTTCTGCCCAAAAGGAATCTGACAGCTTAGCATCTGAAAGCATACATCTAACCCTCTCAACTAGAGTTCTGTTCATCCTCTCTGCTAAACCATTTAACTGAGGAGTCTTTGGAGGAGTTTTCTGATGCCTAATACCCTGCTCTCTGCAATATCTATCAAAAGGACCAATATACTCACCACCATTATCTGAGCGGATGCATTTCAATGTCTTCCCTGTTTGTCTTTCAACCAAGGCCTGAAAACTCTTGAACACATCAAGTACTTGATCCTTGGACTTCAAAGGAAATACCCAGAGTTTGCGAGAATGATCATCAATAAAAGTCACAAAGTAAAGTGCACCACCATGAGATCTTACCTTAAAAGGACCACACAAATCAGAATGTACCAACTCCAGCAAATCAAGCTTTCTTGAAGGCGGATGACTCTGAAAAGAAACTCTTTTCTGTTTACCGGCTAAGCAATGAACACATTTCTTCAACTTTGCTTGTTTCACTCCAGAAAGCAAATTTTTCTTAGCCAAACTATCAATCCCCTTCTCGCTCATATGACTCAGCCTTCTATGCCATAACTCTGATGAAGTATCATTCTCCACCAAATTTACTGAGTCTCTGGACATGGAGCCCTGAAATACATACAAGTTAGACAACTTGTCACCACGGGCCACAACCATCAAACCTCTAGTAAGCTTCCACTGGCCAACACCAAGTGTATTAACATAACCCTCATCATCAAGATATCCCACAGAAATCAAATTCAAGCGAACATCTGGAGCATGCTTGACATTATTGAGAACTAGTTTGGAACCATTGTTACTTTCCAAACAAACTGTCCCAATGCCAATAACTTCAACTTCATGATTATTGCCCATTTTCAACGTTCCAAAATTACCTGGAGTATAAGAAGAAAATAATTCCTTCTTTGGCGTGACATGAGAAGTAGCACCAGAATCCACAAACCAGCTAGACTCATCACGAACAAGATTAATGGCATTTGCATCACAAGAAACAAGAAGATCATCATTAGCAACAACAGCAACACGATTTTCATTATCGCCTTCTCTCTTTTGTTGTCTCATATCTCTCTTGTGCTTGTAACAATATTTCATGATATGCCCATTCTTGTGGCAATAGTCACATGTAATATTCTTGTATTTAGACTTTGACTTGCTTCTACTTTTACCTCTATCATTCTGACCTCTGGACTTGTTTCTCCCCCTATCTTCAGTAACCAAAACATCGGAGTGTGAAGCTGAAGAAGATGAGGCTTGAGATCTTCTTCTCATTTCTTCATTCAAGACACCACTCTTAGTATATTCCATGGTTACAACACCACTGGGAGCAGAATTAGTCAAAGAAACTCGAAGAGTTTCCCAAGAGTCTGGCAGAGTATTAAGAAGCCAAAGTCCCTGTATCTCATCATCAAACTTTACACCCATTCCGGACAGCTGGTCAAGAACACCCTGAAAATCATTAATATGATCAGAAATAGGAGTGCCCTCTTTATACCTGATATTCATTAATTGTTTCAATAGGAACAACTTGTTGTTGCCAGTCTTCGAAGCATAAAGTGTCTCGAGCTTGTCCCACAAACTTTTGGCATGTGTCTCATTCACAATATGATTTCTAACATTATCTTCAACCCATTGTCTAATATAGCCACAAACCTGCAGATGCTCAAATTCCCATTCTTCATCATTCAAAGACTGAGGCTTATTAGAAGCAAACACAGGTAAATGCATCTTCTTGACAAATAGAAGATCTTTCATCTTGCCTTTCCAAATATGATAGTTACTACCATTTAAACACACCATTTTGCTCATATTTGCCTCCATCATTCAAAACGACAATCAACAATAACCAATGCTCTGATACCACTTTGTTGGGAAAGACAAGGCACTAACAAAGAATGCCTGACAGGATAACAGCGGAAGAATACCCAAGTCTCTACTTTCCCTTTTCGATTTGAACCAAGAGAAGACAAACAACCACAAGCAATATGATAGTAAGGCAGCAAGTAATTCAACCAAACAAATATAACAAGGCAATAATAAACCAATCACACAAGACACCAAGATTTACGTGGAAAACCCTTCGATGTGAAGAGTAAAAAACCACGGGACCAAAAGCTCCACTATAATCACCAAGAGTTACAATATTGTTCTCCAAAATTGGCCACAAAACAAGTGCCAAACAACGAGCAACAACAAAATAAGATTGCACCAAATCTAGAGAATTAAAGGAGCAAAATCACCAATTTCGCAGCTACTGTTCACGACAGCAAAACTGAAGCTGCAGGCCACCAAATCCAACTCTGTCAGTTCCTAATCAAAGATTGAGATGAATATAATATGCTGTCCAAAAATCAGCTCAATCGGACAAGAAACGAAGCAGGAATCGCAATTTGAAGTTTGCTATTATGGCTGAATTTGGACTGCGAAAATCTCTATTTTCTCTTTTTTTTTTGGCTGCTGAAAAACTCTCTTGTATGTCTGAAAATAAGACCTAAAAATAGGTTTATATTTGCCTCATAAGAATGGGCCTATGGGCAAAAATGGGTTGGTCCAAATTGGGCTTTTATTTATCCACATAGGAAGGGAAAAAGACCCATAACCAACAATAACTTGGTAGTGGATACGTAAAGATAAAGAACAAGGAAGAACATCAATATTTAACGTGGTCCAAATTAGAATGATCCTACATCCACAGGAGAACAACTATACAATTATTTATTTCACTCCAAAGGAACACAAGTGAAATACTACAAGAGAGAAGATTAAATGCCTTAGAAGGTGAGAACGCAAGTGAGAGGTTGCCATGAAAATAAATTAAGAGCTACCTATTTATAGAAATGAATTCTTCAATTTGTGTCAAAATATTAAGGTTAAACATGTGACACCACTTTATGGTTTACCTAATTATAACCTCGATTTGTGTTCCGAACATGCGTATAAACAACTCCGGCCAAAACTTCTAAGCTAACTGACAAATCCCGTTGTAAGAAACTAGAAGAATCAAGCCTTCGTTGAACATACTAGCTCCACATAGTAGTTGTTATCTCAGAGTTGCACCAATTGACACATACTCCAGCAAAGTCCTTGTAGTGTGCTAACTTGGAAAACGAGACTATCTTGGTCAACATGTTTGTGGCTTTATCGACTGTGATAACCTTGTCAACCTTTGTAGATCTCTCTTCAAAAACACCTCAAATAAAATGGACTATGACATCAATGTGTTTGGTGTGCTCATGAAATCTTTGATTTTTAATCAAATGAATAACACTTTGATTATCACATCGTAGAGTTGATTTTGAGTGAAACAAACTTAATTCTTTCGTCAAACCTTTCAATCAGATAGCTCCTTTCACTGCTTTTTTTGGTGGCATATATTTTAACGACCTTTTAGACAAAGCGATAATTGGTTGTTTAGTCGATTTAAAACTAAAGCAATACAAAAGAGATTAAAGATGTATTGGGTTTGTAGACTCCTTATATCAAGAACCCACGTCTAGTCAGAATCTACACAATCAAAAATTGAAATACCTTCTCTTTTCCGAAAGGTTAGCCAACATCAAGAGATCCTTTGAGATTTATCTATATCCACTTTACAACTTCACAATGCCTTTTTTTTCTATATTTTCCAAGTACATACTTACCACACCTATAGGTTGATCAATATCTGGACGTGTATACCCCATAGCCTACATAATGTTGCTTATTGTGCTCCCATAAGGAACCTTTGAGATATGCTCCACCTCATCCATAGATAGGGGCATTTGTAAATCTGAAATCTTAAAATGACCATCTAACGGTTTACTTACATTCTTTATCATATGCATATTGAATCTCTCAAGAACCTTTTTTGGTGTACCTCTTTTAAGAATGATGTACAACACTATCTTCTCCTGAAATCTCCATTCCAAGGATTTTCCTTGCAACTCCCAAATCCTTCATGTAAAATTCCTTTTTCAACAGTTTCTTAAAAATATTTATCTCTCTCATATTGTTAACAAAAATAAGCATATCATCAATATACAATAATATATAAATCATAGAGTGAGTAAACATCATTTTATGATACACACAAATATCAAATGCACTCCTCGAGAACCCATGTGTAGTCATGAATGCATCAAACCTCTTTTACCATTGTCTTGGGGATTGCTTAAAACCATACAAATACATATTTTCAGTTGTCATACATGATTTTCTTTTTGCTCAGCTAGGAAACTTCAAGTTAATCCATGTATATTCTCTTGTAGATCACCATGTAAGAAAGCAGTTTAGAAAGCAGTTTTGAAATTAAGTTGTTGAAGATATAAGTCAAATTATGAAACCAATGATAGTAGCATGTGAACTGAGCTATGCTTCACGACTGGAGAGAAGATCTCATTTTAGTCAATTCCCTTCTTCTGGCTGAAACCCTTTGCAACAAATCTGCCTTGAACCTAACATCTCTTATTTGTAGAATAACCTTTTTCTTTCTGTAGACCCATTTGCATCCAAAGTCTTTTTTCCCTTTGACCTTTTAACTAAGACTCATGTCTCATTTTTGTGAAGAGACTCTATTTTTTACATCATGGATAACTACCATTGTGTAACATTTTTGCATGAATTTTCTTCAACATATGAGGAGGACTCAAGATCCTTAATCTCTTCTTATGTATCTACGAATGGATATGCAATTTGATTTTCTAGATCTATAAGACATTCTGATTTTCGTATTTGCCTTTTGTCCCTTCCCTTTGCAATTGTGTTACGGTTCATCGACAACAACTTCTTCAAGATCTGAATATTTTGACTCATCAACTTGAGTATATTGATCCCTCTCTTTGGTAGGTCCACCTACGAGTATCAAGTATATATTATTAATAAAAAGTAACAACTCTAGTATCTACAAATATGAGTAAAGACGAACACCAAACTTTGTACCCTTTTATTGTATCTACAGACCCTATGAATATGACTTTTTTTATCCCTTGGTTCAAGCTTTCCTTCTTTAACATGATAATAAGCTAAACACCTAAATATTTATAGGTATAAATAGTTAGAGGTTCACCTTACCATACCTCATTTTGATTCTTAAAGTCAATTGTTGATGCTGGAGATCGATTGACAATATGAGAAGCAATATGAACTGCTTCAACCCAAACTACTTTAGACATATTGGCTTGTAAGGCCATACAACAAACCTTCTTAATAAGATTTAGATTTATTCTCTCGACAACTCTAGTTGGATGTGATGTGTGCCTGGCTGTCTTATGTCTTGCGATCCCTTGAACCTTGCAAATCTCACTGAACTCTTCACTACAAAAACTCCAAGCCATTGTCTATGCGAAGATACTTGATTTTCAACCAAAATTTTCCACTCTTTAAATACTTCAAAAACATCACCTTTTGCCTTCATTAAACGTAAACAAACCTTTGGTGAAAAATCATCAATGAATGTGAGAAGATACTTATTTCCTCCCTCCATTTGAAGCATAGAGGGACTTTATAAATCAGAATGGATGTAGTCTGGCACCCCTTCCATCTTTTGCTTGCCTGTGCTGAAGATGAACTTTTTTTGCTTCCCTAAGATGCAACGCTTACAAAATTCAAGTGTATGTTGATCTTTTCACCATACAAAAGGTTTTGGTTTCTCTACATCTCTAGTCCTCGTGTGCTCATATGACCTAGTCTCATGTGTTATAGTTTTTCCTTGTCATCATTAGATAACTGCACTGTAGATGTATTTACAGAGCCAATAATATTTCTTTCCACAAGTGTGTAGAGGTTTTCCTCCATCTTCTCCTTCGACATGACTAAAGACCGTGTAGTCACTTTTATAGTTCGTAGTTCGCTTATGTACTTATAGCCCCATTTATCAAAAGTAACAAGGGATACAAAATTCTTCTTCAGATCAGGAACATGATAGAGTTCTGTAAAAGTCCTTATTATTCCATTATGGAAACGAATGTGAACTGAACCAATGCTAACTATTTTACGAGTTTCATTATTACCCATTAATAGGATTCCTCCACTTGTTTCATAGTTGTTGAACTAATCTCTTTGGAATTTCATTTGCATAGTCTAACACCCATTTCTTATCATAGAATCCATTATTGCATGATGTTGTTAGTACATAATTATCATCAAAATCATGTACTTTCTCAACAATGGACACCAGCGCCTTGTCTTCAGACTTTTACATAGGGCAATATCATTAAAAATGTCTCTTCTTGTGACAACCCAATACTCTGCATTCTTCTCGTTCACATGAGACTTTAATATCTCTCTGTTGGCTAGTACGACCTCTCACAAATATCTCACTAGCTTCGTCACCTTTGACTCCTTCAAAATGCCTCCGCACATCACAAGAGTTAAGTGCTTGCCGCACTTGCTCAAGAATGATAGTTTACTTTCTATGCATTATATAATTCTTAGTATCACATGCAAGAATCTTCAAATCCTTTTTAATTCTAGTTGTTTGTAAGTCCATCACAAGTTTGGTGAATGCATCTAGATGGTCGTGCAACTAAGTACCTAAATCCATATGAAATGTGTGAAAATGTCATTTTAACAACATCCTTGTTGTCACTGACCAGTCGTGGTAATTGTTTGTTGTCTCCTTAGTACTTGTACTCACTTCACAAAGTATATTAGGTGCAAGGGACAGTTGGATTACACGCAATGCATGTCATTCAATCTTCTTCTTGTCGTACTTTACGTCAAAAGCATGGATTGAACCTTCCTTCTGTAGTGACACCATAATCTGGATTTTCCTGATATTGTAGTTGTTGCGCTCACTAAATATAACAGTTTCATATTTCATGGAAGTCATCGTAACTACTACAATGAATTGGAAATATCGAAAACCAAAGTAATTCTTTTTATATTGTGAAAGCTCAGTAGGTGTTGCAACCACAGAGCATATTCAAACAGAACCTTGGCTGTGATATCAATTGTTAGTGGAAAAGTGGAAATAAAGAACAAGAAAGTACATCAATATTTAACGTGTTTCAAATTAATATTATCATACATCCACCTGAGAATAATTGCACTAATGTTTATTTCGCTCCAAAAGAATACAAATGAAATACTACAAGAGATAGAAGATCAAATGTCTTAGAAGGTGAGAAGGCAAGTGAGAGGTGTTATGCAAATGAATTAAAAGCTAGGTATTTATACGACTGAGTTCTTTCTATAAATGTCATCCATGACATCACTATGTGTCAAAAACATATAAAACATTTTATGGTTTACATAAATTTCGCCTACAAAGATACTATCTAGGACTTTTATTTTGTACTAATACATTATTATCTTCCAATCAAATCTTCATATTAATTCATCTTTCATTGAGTTCGATTCTAAAAGGAGCAAACCAACTCTTTCAGAACTCTACCGCAAATATGATTTTGGTCCTCTCAAAAGAATGAATCAAGTAAATAAACTCAAACTAAAATAAATCAAGAGCCCAAAATACTAAATAATCAAATAAGTTTCAAGGCTATACAACATAACAAATAATTTAACTGAGAATAAAATAAGGAAAACAAAGAAAACTATGCATCTGGAAAGTCAAGTTAAATTCCGAGCTTCGCTATAAGTAAAAAAAATTAGTTTTCCCCCAAGAATGGCCTCAATCCGAATTGACAACCTAGTTTAAAGAATGTAACTCAACATCAAATTTCATTTGAGTTTGAGAAAACTTGATCAATAAAAAGAAGAAAATAACATCATCATATGTAAGAAACCTTCAAACTAAGGACTGGAGGCGCATCAGGTAAGAATTCGGAATCCGATTTCTCTCCATTTCTCCAAGCTCTTTCTTAAATTGGATAAAACATTAGTCATGACATAGGCCAAAGTTAATGTTTAAAATTTAATTGATTGACATAATATTCTAGTTATGGTTAAGATAATTAATATTTCTTTTAAAATATCTCTTTTCCTACTAGTATTGTCTTCTGTTTGTTGTCCATAAATATATTATAAAATATTTTTCTTTTTCTAAATTTTTTCCCAAGTGAGTATTATTGCTATTAATTATATATGATAACTAATTTTAAAGAAAACGTTCAAAATTGCAATTTATGTTAAAATAATTTGTGTTATAGTGAATGTCTAATTATGTTGAGTCTTTGTAGGATATGGTTAGGAATCCTACTTGGGGACCAAGTAAGGTTTTCCCTATAAATAAAGGGTTTTCCTTCATTGTAAATAAGATTTGTAAAAGATCTATGAATCCTGAATATACTTCAAGAGAAATAAGAAGTCTTTTCTCTTCTCCCTACTTTCTTCTTCTTTTAAATTTATATAGTTTCATAACACGTTATCAGCACGATTGCTCTATTCTTAAAAAATTATGAAGAAGACGAGAAAAGTGCAAAAGAGACCTTGCATTATGCAAAAAGGTTGCAATAAGGTTCTTATATTTTCAAGGTATGATTTATCTTTACGTTATAATTATTTATGTGACAGATCTGGAGTTACCATCTAGAGTAAGTATTTAAAGAAATTTGTTGACTTTTTATACGTTTAATTTTAACCGATTAGGAAGAGTATTCCTTAATTATTTTAATAATTTAATAAGCACAATTTAGTGAAAGGTATGTTTTCAACCTTTATATGAGGTATGTGATCTATTAAGCTATATTTGTTAACTAATAATGTTGATTATAATAAATCAATAATCTTAATTTTGTGTGTAATTATAATGTACGATCATATTAATGGTCATCAAAAGTGGTAAAACTACAATTATTTTGAAGACTTGAGGTTGAGCCTCATTATGGGTAAGACGATAGATTTAAGTTTTATTGCACCAAAAGAATAAGACGATGGACTTATGTCCAATCACTAAAAGAGAGTAAGACATTGGGTTAAGGCTATGATGCACCATGATAATAAGATATTGGGTTCAAGATCCATCAATTTATGACCTAAAACACTTTTATATGGATAAGACATTGAATGTGAGTCTAAATGCACCATATTGATAATATAATAATGACTAAAGAAAAACTAATGTGTTTTTGATGAAAAGTCATGAAATTTACTGAATTTGCTCTATTACATAAAGTGAATATGGTTTTAGTGCATAATATGTCTGAAAGAAGACAAGTGATTGAATAATGCACATAAATATGGAATAAGGTACTAAAGATATCATAATTTGATAAGCTCACATGTTTGTACTCCATTCATGAAGAATCAGAACTTCTTATAAAGGCTAAAATATGGATCCATTCTCTAAAGGGAATGAGGTGTAAGCCACCATGCTAGTCATGAGAAAGATTGTGACCTTGCTCAATGATGTGGTATCACCAAGAATGTCTTTAAGAAGACATGTATTATAGAAAAGTTTTATGTTTTATCTTCGGGCTTGTATTGGACAAGAATTAATGCAATTGAGGCACATTCTATGGTAAATAAGATATTAACTAATTCCTATACTTTCTTAGTTTGACACGATTGTCTGGGACATCGTTAGTCTATAATGTTTAGACGAATTATGGAAAATTAAAATGGACTTTCATTGAAGAAACTAAAAATTATTTTAAATGGTGAATTTTCTTGTACTACTTATTAGCAAGACAAGCAAATTGTGAGACCACCATAAACGAAAGTTGAGATTGAATTTTCTGCATTCTAGGAACGTGTACAGATATTTGTCGACCTAGTCATCCACCAAGTGGATTTTTTAGATATTTAATGATACTAACAAATGTTTCTTCTATATGATCTTATGTGTGTCTATTATTATCTCGCAACTTGATGTTTGCAAAAATGTTGGCACAAATAATATGTTTACATGCACAATTTTCTTCAGATTAGTTCATTCAATGATGGAATCACGACTCACCTAAAGGGTAAAGTAATTGAGAAGAAATAAATCTAAAAATTACTCTTGGAGTAATAAAATTGAAATTTACTCATAAAATAGTAAATCAGAAATTTACTAAAGCAAAAGGCACATGACGTAGTAAACTTGGAGTTTACGAGTACTAATAATTTTATTAGTTGGCATGAATAATTTGGTCATCCCAAAGATGTGCATACTGTGTAATGGACATACATTGAAAAACTAAAAGATTCTTCAAGAATTCTTTACGTTGCTTCTTCTCGTGATAAAGTTAATTGGATCAACTAAAGTTGGGACTAAATCCCTAAATTCTGAAAGGTATAAAAGGTGAATATGGGCCCATTCACCTATCATGTTATATGATAAAAAGATGCATCCATAAGATAATCACATTTGCGTTTGGCGTCAACATGTGGTTTGACATTCACAAAATTGTTTGTGCAAAAATAATTGAGTTAAGAGCACAATTTCAGAATATGTAATCAAGACAATCTTGATAATATTGATAAATACTCAAGATGATGTGACACTAAATGTCACAAATAGTAAAATCATTGTTTATGAAAATAAAGCTTCATATGTTGATATGAAATACGATATTGCATACAAAAGAAATTGTACGCATCAGCCGATAAATTATGATCAAATTTTCTTTCAATTAATTTATGGTTGGGGACCAAATATTTTTCATCTGATTATTTTGAGATGTGGTATATAATCAATGAATATACGTTGATGCACAAAGATAGATTCTCCAAAAGATTGAGATATATGTTAGTTTGTCTAACGTAAGGAGGAGATTAGAAGCAACACAAAAGTTGTAAATTCTCCTATTGAATGTCCCTTAAGGATAAAGTCTATGACATGCATGAAGCATGATAGACTAATCAATTCTAAATATAATAATCCTTGAAAAGGAGGGAGGATCAAAAAATCAAAATGATCATAATAAGAAGATAATGTCCTCTTGGAGAGCCTATGACATAACACTTTACAAAAACTCATGAGAGGGGTAGCTACCTAACAATAATGAAGTGATGAGATCTCAATAAGTTTTGTCATATTGTGAATCAATGCAAAATGGTATACCGTTGACGATATCTTTGATACAATAGCGCGCAATATTGTAAAAGATTATGAGGATATGAATTCTACATCTATTAAAGCATGCTTGTGTAGAAATAATTATCAAGTGAAAAGTGAAATGATGCATCTTGGTAAGCATAAAGCTTATTTGACTTGCAATCTAGTCACTAGAAGATGTCATACACCTAATATTAAATGTTGTTACTTGACGAAATCGATATGAAAATATCCAATGGGTTCAAAATCTAAAGCATATACAAGTTTTTTGAAAACTTGTTTATCATCCTCATAAGGATTAAATAGATTCAAAATTCCTGAAGCATATACAAATATTGTTATGCAAGTTGATAACTAGAATTGAAACTCTTGAAGAGTTTTCAAAAGACAATAGATTATTTGCTTAAAGAAGTTAAAGTAAGTAGCTTGCAAAAATATTTGATCCTAAAGGAAATATTCATAAAAGCAGATAGAAGAAAACATATTTCATCAAGGTTTTTCTACACTTATGAGCTCCCAAGAATGGTGATGTCAACATGCAAGAGGTCTGTTCAAGTAACATTATTGTTGATTTATTCACCAAGTCTCTATCAACTACAACTTTCAAGAAGATGGTCCACAAGCTTGGAAAATGAATTGATGTTGTCATTAGGGGGAGTTAATACGCGATGTACTCTTTTTTCCTCACAGGGTTTTGTCCCACTGGGTTTTCCTTGTAAGGTTTTTAATAAGGCATCCATAATGCGTATTATTAGATATGTGTACTCTTTTTCCTTCATGAGATTTTTTTCCACTGGATTTTATCTAGTAAGGTTTTAACGAGACACATAATCTACCGACATTCAAGGGGGAGCGTTATAAACAATTTGTGTTATAGTGAATGTCTAATTATGTGGAGTCCTTGTAGGATATGGTTAGGAATCCTACTTGGGGACCAAGTAAGGTTTTCCCTATAAATCATTATTTTACCGGTGAGAAGATACAAATAATTGTTTTTACGATGTTTGTAGTTAAGTATTTAATTGGAGATCATTACCAATAATATTTAATTGATTATATGTTTATCATATTTTGATTTACATAATTAAACTTTGAATATAAGAGTTTTCCACTTTTAATATATATATATATATATATATATATATA
>NC_028637.1:77601037-77652990 GCF_001406875.1 Solanum pennellii | reverse complement strand
TATATCAGACAATCTGTGAGAAAATAGTGAGGGGGATATTGTAGTGAGATGTGTGAATATTGAGTAGTATATATTTTAAGGTATAGTAATTTTTGGACACTCCCTAGCTCTAATCAATAGTTTTATATCACTCTATCAGCGTGTTAAATTTCAGCCAGATAAAAGCATTGAACTTATAGTTACCCTCTGACTCTTGCTATATAGCATACATTATATTTTTTCTGGGTGGTAGTGTTATTTTTTTCAAAAATATGGTATCAGAACCATGAAAAATAGTGGTCCACTATTTTATTGTACACCCACTGTCATAATGTAAATTTTTGAGAAATAGTATCTATGTATGAATGTCATTCTCGGTCTTATTATGTGTGGAAATTGTAGACAAAAGAAACACAAAATCTGATATGAGAGGAAACTCTACCTCCAAATTTAAAAGATGTATTCACAAAAGATAAGAAAGAAAGTTCAACAAGCTCTCACTCTCATTCACCAATGTTTGAATGCCCTTCTCATTGAGCTTAGAATATTTTACAATATTCTTGTAAGGAAATTTATGAAATGAATAAGGTAAACCTTCGAACTCCAAGGACTGATTTTGAAGTTTAAAAAAATTTAAACAATCTAAATCCATTTTGAATTACTGTTCGGAAGTGTTTGCTATTGCGAATCATTTAAAATGTATGGAAAGGAAATAGATAATGTACGTATCTTAGAAAATATATGCATTACAACACCTTAATTTGATTATGTGGTTTATGCTATTGAAGAATCTAATGATTAAGACTCTATGATTTGTTGAGTATAATAATTGTTGGGTATAGCAAGAGTTAATGGGAAATACAGGAAAGATGAAAAGAGAATCGGAAAAGATTCTCATATACTTTAAAAATGACATTTCTCCCTCATTGGTGGTGGAAAGAAAAAATAGATATCTTTAAATAGAGAAACACTTTTATTAGTTGTTAAAAGAGTTGAAAGGGAGACCCCCTTGCACCGCCGTCATCGTCCTCACTTAGCTTTAGCTTTGGCTTTGAGAAATGATCGATTGAAAGATTAATTTGTTAGACAAACCTTTGTTTTTATTGTTTAGTTTACTACTTATTTACTTAATTAGATTCAAATAAATGGACAAGAACGTTTCAATTATTTAGTTATTTAACTGAAATGTTTCGACCCGACTCGAATTCACGCGTCCTATTTTATTAAAATTCTTTCGTGTTTTATTTTGAATTTCCCACCGTTGGAGATGACTTGTTTGAAAGGTTGAAACTTTCACGAATAGTCATGATCATTTGAAAGGTTGCAAACTTTCAAGAATGCTCGTCTAGATTCTGAAAGGTTGCAACCTTTCAGAACCAGTACCTCTTGCCTATAAATATCACTAATTCTTCAGACTTTTTCCTTACGACAAAAAATTGATTCTTCTTCTTCTTCTAGACAAATATTTTTCGTGTACTTTAATGTTGTTTAGTGGCTCAGTGAAATAAGAGTTTTGGGTATCAATAAACTGGTGATTGAGATCATTTTATCGTTGGATGACACATTTCAAATCAAACCTCAGATACTAGGGGGGAATAATTTCTTTAAGGGGACACCATGCATTTAGTGGGATTGATCTTCTTATTCTGTTTTTCTTTTTTCAGATTTTGATAAGTTCACAAATTTAGTTTTTAGTTAATTTTTGTTCTTCACTGATTATTGGAAACTTTGGTAACTTTGTGTTTCTACAAAGTTTTTGTTAATCAGTACTACAATTTTTAAATACAGATTTGGCAACAATTTTAAGGAAATTATTATTTATTTTTTATGTCTGTTTTTGATTGAGGCAAAAACCTTCATGAGTTTATACTTCTACAAATTTTGCAATTTAAGATATGCTCACTAAGTCTGTATTGATATCTGTTTATCATAAATGGCAAACAATAATGTTACAGTGAATGATGTTGCATCAATCTGAACTTGTATACCATTAATAGAGAAATCGAGAAAATTCTTTGTTGTGAACTTCAAAGTATTACGGGTATTTTTTTGTCTTACCATTCTTGGTTTACAGAAATTTACTAATCAAGAAACTCCGGTGTCTTATGCTAAAATGTCAAAAAGAAAAAAATTCATGATAATTGAAGCATGGAAACAAACAGACTTCCTATGTAAGGGCTATATTTTGAGTTATTTAGAGAATGACTTATATAATGCCTATAGTGCAACGAGAACTTCGAAAGAATTGTGGGATGCACATGCTTGAAAAAGTTTGTGGTGGCGAAGTGTTTAGACTATAAAATGGTAGATAGTAAAACTGTTGGATCACAAGTGCAGTAACTACAACTTATTTTCCATGATCTTGTTGTTGAGGATATGGTAGTAAATGAAGTTTTTCAAGTGGCTGCAATAATATAGAAGTTACCTCCTTCATGGAAGAACTTCAAGAAAGTAAGGAAATGAAGCTTGAAGATTTTGTGATTCGGTTCAAGATTGAGGAAAATGAAAAACCGCCGAAATGAAGTCTCATAAGAGTCCAACAATCATTAGAGTTCATATTGTTGAAGATGCTCCTACCAAAGGCAAGAAGAGAAAGAATTAGAACGGGTAGAAGTCAGATTGGGTAAAGAAGAAATTCAAGGGCAACTGTTACAATTGTGGTAAGGCGAGTCATAAGTCTTCTGACTGTAGTTCTCCAAGAAAAGACAAAAACAAAGACAAAAGTCAAGAAAACATTGTGGAAGAGATGAAAGATGAAGATGATTTTTGTGCAATGATCTCGGTGAGCAACTTAGTTAGAAATCCCCATGAGTGGTTTCTAAACTCAGGTGTCACTTGATATATTTGATCTGCGAAAGAAGCCTGTGCAACGTACACTACTGTTAAGTTCAATGAAGATTTGTTCATGGGAACACAACAACAGCATAAGTTGCTTGCACTAGGAAAGTAATAATGTTGAAAATGACATCCGGGAAGGTGTTGACTTTGAACAACGTTTTGCACAGTCCTACTATTAAGAAGAAATTAGTTTATGCTACACTTTTTGTTAAGAACGGGTTTAATGTGTCCTAGTTAGTGATAAAGCTGTAATAAGTAATAATGAGATGTTCTTCAGAAAGGGTTACCTCACTGAGGGTCTCTTCAAGATGAATGTAATGGTTGTTGACAGTATTAATAGGAATTCTACTTTTGTTTGCTTAGTGAAGTCAAATGATTTATGACATGCCCTTTTTGGGACATGTAAATTACAAACCCTTGCAAAAATTGATTACTTTAGAAGTATTGCCTGATTTAAAATGCGATAAATAAATGTAAAATTTGTATGGAATGTTTGTCAGACATCCTTACAAGTGTGATAACAGGAATTCAAAACCTTTAAATTTAATTCACACAGATATATGTGATATGAAGTCGATACCATCTAGTGGTGGAAAAAAGTACTTTATAATTTTTTGTCACATCCGAGGAGCACCCCCTAGACGTATCTGGCGTCTTCGTCCTCGAAGAGGACTAAGACTGGCCTCTTAGCATCGTCATAACATATTATAGGTTAAAAATGCAGAAATTTTAAACTTTTCATTTACTTCTATATATTGAGGTTTACATAGACCTTTTGCTTACACATCATATATACATAGGGAGTTTACTTACACTCCTCACAATAGAAAGCTTACATAGGCTTCTAATTTTATTTCACATATACAATATAGAGATATAATCTCATAGGAAGTCTAGGATAACTCTCATATTAAACCATCTAGAATGCATACAACATTTGGGCATAGCCCATACTTTATCATAACAATAGACACATATAGGCTTATAAAATAATCTTCTTTAAATGGAAGTCAAAGAACCAAATGTCTTAAAGCTAAAACAACAATAATAGCTAGAAAGTGGCATCGTCCTCGGAAGGTGAGGACCTATCAAACTTGAAGAACGAGAATCCAAGTCTTCTTCAATGGCCTTCTATAAGCTCAACTGTCGGAACCTTCATAATTGTAGTAAACATAGAAATATGGGTTAGTACACCACTTGTACTAAGTATCGGCATATGCACATAAAACATTTGAAAGAATGCATAAGAAAGGGACATTTACTTTAGAAAATATGCCAAGTCATTTGAAAGCCCTTAATGCACATAAAAGAGAGAACATACAACATAAGGATCACAATAACACAAGTTAAGTTCATAGTCAATATAATTCAATATAAGAACCATATCAACTTCACATAAAAACTATATCAACCTAACAAGTTCAATAGTTCACATTAACATAAGTTTACAAAACCCTTACCAATAATCCCGTTCCAAGCATACAAGTGCAATACTTATGTGAAGTCACATAACCCCACACAACTAAGTAAACATGATAGGAGATCATAACTAATGCTTTGCTACATAATACATATCATCATATATAGCCATCAGTACATATAGCAATTTAGCCAACATCATGTTCATCAACATAGTCATCATCATGTAAGAGCATCATCATACAAAGTCAACATCATACATTTCATAATAGCATCATACATAAGACCATCTCCTAGGAATCCCTTTAGAGTTAACTTGTGCAATGTCTAGATTGGGTCCCATACCCCTACCTATCTTAAGTAGACCCCTCAAGTCATTCTAATCAAATTCTATACTCATTTACCTTTAATTATTCATTTTACTTTCGGGAGAACATGCCTTAACCAACATAGATATCACATCCCGAGAGCATATCTTAGAGGATATGGCATTCTCGGCGTGCAACAGGCGTACTTGACCTCTCGGAGGTCTTTTACAAGACTTTTCGGATCATTCATCGCATATAAATATATGAAAAGTACTGCGGAATTAAAAGTTTTCACAAACATTGAATAGTCTTTCAAAATATCTTTCAAATAAAAACAAAGGAAATACTAAGTCTCATGTCCTCAAATCTTAGACTCGAAATATACTTGGGACACGACCCATACAATCAAAATATGATACTACTAAGTCAATTACAATACTTCAATAAAAGAAACTCTAAGATAATGATGCCCTCGAGTCAAATGAGGACATACTTCAAACTTGTTTTAATGATCCTATAACCCAAGCTTCACTCCCAAAAGCACCTTCACCTATGAATCACTATAAATATAGACAATATATATGGAGTTAGTACAAACACATGTACTAAGTATGTCATAATGCATAAAAATCATGATAACGGACATTTAATGGAAATATGCTCTTTTTGATTAAAACAACATAGTATAAGCGTAAGAACATGATTCAACACCTTAGAAAGACATAAGAAGTCACATATGCATTTATATCACATTTTTTAAGAATATTACAGTGAACTAACAAATGTTAGAGTGAACTACTTTAAGCTTCACAGTGAACAAATTACAATATTACAGTGAATCCAAATCAACATGCATCCTTCTCACTAAAGGCTATCCTAAGACCCACTTAAGTAAGATAAAGAGAGACCGCCCATACATCATTTCTAAGCACACCTAAATGATCCTCAAGACTACTTATAATGAGATGAATACACTTACAAATACACCAAAAAACACAACATAAATAAAATGACATTCTCCTTGTCAAGGTTATCAAAAGACATACTTAAGTAATCCTAGAAGAGAATGCCCATACACTCTCTTTAAAGTTACCTAAATAATCCTTAAGACTTCCTAAGTTTAGACCATACCTAAGGTATAAACCAACTTCCCTACCTAGAGTCATTCTTAAGACTTCCCTAGATAAGACATGAAGAAATCATCCTTTATGCCCCCTTCACACTTTAGCTAGGCAATCCTTAAAGCCACTTTAGATTAGATACTCATTCATTTTACATGCTTTCTAATATTAAGTCATTATTTCATTAGTTCATTAAGACACATTAGACACATAAGGACATTCAAGTAATGTCTTGGAGAAGACCCAGGGACTCACTACCTAACATCTTCAAAGCCTAAAAGTGCAATGTCAATGAATAGTCCCATACCACCACCTAAACTTCATAGACTTCTCAAACACTAGTAGGTATCCCATATGATGAAAATAGACAATAACCTACATAGATCATGGTAACTAAACATGGAATCCGAAGTTGTAACGTACTCCGATAAGGGTGTTCAACTTGCCAATGATAGAAGTTTGACACATCTCATGTAGGCACCTGGTTAAGGAATATGAAGGTTTCTTTGTTCTCTAATATCATCTTATATAGAGCAACTTCCCTTACCATACTCACTCGGTTCTAGCCTTTGTTCTCATAGAGTATTTTCAATAAAGGATCACATGAATAAGTTTCATATCTAGTTCATAACCCAATACATTCACCCTACCAAAGAGGTTCCCTACGGCTGGCTTTCAATGGCGAATAGGATAGCTTAATGAATTTCCTAAGAATGATCTCGTGTAGTTCCAACTATCACTCCCAGTAGAAGGATACCATTACTCTTTTCGACTTCAGGCTTGTCATAACCTTCTTTCTCAAAAGTTCTACATAATTTGACCCTCTTACTATGTTTAAGGCCACATTTCATTCATACATACAAGACTAAGAGATTTTATCATCCTAAGTCAAGGCATATCATATTCACAATGTACATGTATCAAGCAAGGGACACAAGTCAATCAAAACAAGACATATCATTACTTCACTTTATCACATATGTAGCATATCTTCCAAGTAGCACATAAGAACAACCAAGTCACTTTAGGTCACCCTATACACTAGTATAGAACCATTAACATAGTCATCGTAAGACTCAATAACCAAATAGAAAGAATCATGCATCAACTCTAAGACTACACACATAATGTCATAGTCGTAGTGTAATATGATCACCTAATAACATAAATAGAAGGAAACACATACTTTCACATTTCTAACATGTAGATATATATGATAATACTTCACATAATAAACTACACAAATCATCATAATAATTCAAGTAGTGCCGACAAGGCCATGATCATCATAATACATGAGGTAACGCCGATGAGGCCACATAATTCACAATTATAAAACATAGCACCACCACCGTAAGTGGAACATACCAAACACAACATAATTCAAGAATTACATAAAATAAAGAGAATTAGGGCAGCGTATCACCAATCCATCTCACCACTTCAATCCATAGCTAAAACATCCAATACAATACCAAAAGGCCCTTACCCATGACCATGATAATCAATTCAATACATAAATCACAATACTCAATGAATCTAGGTTAATTCAATAGATATTTATCAATATAAGATAGCCTATTCATCTATCCAATACAATTCTTACATCATTCAATAGCCCCAATAAAACTACACTAGACTTTATCAGCATTGAGACAAGATCATAACATCAAAAATATAACCAATTTGAAGAGATTATGTTTTGCATGGGTTCATGAAGAATTTAGGTTAAAATCATATAATTAACATCAATTTTAATCATAAATCAATGATTCAAAACGTTTTATGCATTAACCCATGGCTAGATCATGAAATTGGACAAGTTCTTCTTTAGAAGACTTTAGAAATCACTTTGAAGATTGGATCCTAGATGAAAAGAGTTCCAAGGATGAAAACCATACCTTGATTGAATATAGATTACAAATTTTTTAAAGAATTTATGATGTAATAACCAACAATCTTCAATGCAATCTCTATCTTGAGTTTTGGCTCCAATGAAGTTCTAGAGAGTTCTTTAGGGAATTTGGGTTTTGATTTTTAAGAATGAATTCATCTAGGTGTTTAGGACTTATAAAGATATTTAAAATACCTAAAACAACCCTAAGTAACCTCCTAAACTATTATTGGTCGTGGGGTGAATTTACCAATTCACCCCTTCACTTTACAGTGAAGCAGGCGAATTGCAGACCCAACCTACGCCTGGCTAGCGACGGCCCGTTTCCCAACTAACGAACCATCCTGCTGGTCCGTGGTTTGGGACTAAGGCTGGTCGTTGGAAGATCTTCCTGTCACGCTTAAGTCTTGACCAACGACCTCCATCGACAAGGCGATCAGGCTACTGGCGCTCGTTTGCCTCAGACTATTGGGGCTGGTCTTGACAACTTTTGGCTAGCTGAAGTGTCGTTCTTCAAGGACCCTTGGTTGGTCCTTGGGGATGTTTTCTAAGACGTTTCCAACCCAAATATATTTGTATACAATTTTAGGACCTCCCACATTAATTTCACTCTAAACAAACACATAAAACTCAATGAAACGTGCTAAGACACACAAGGTCATTTCAAGGCAAACATTTCGAACGTCATGGACGTTCTTGAACGTTTGACCTCCAGACTTCATGAAACTTGACACACTACCTATGAACGCTATTATAACTCATATAAGGACCTCATAATATTATGAAACACATATAAATACATAAAAACACATATGAGGCACATAGGTGACTTAGTCATCGAACGTTTTGGTCGTCCCTTGACTTTTGACTTCCAATTTACCTAAAATCTTAGACACTGCATCATTACCACATTTTAACCCATTTTAGGACGTTAGACAATCATGAAAACAATGTTAGTCTCTATTTCACCTAAGTCATTTCAGAGGTTTCACATTCTTCCTCACTTGGACAACATTCGTCCTCGAATGACATTTGTTTACTCTACGAAGACATCCAAGAGTAGAGATTCAATTAGAAACTCATAACCACACCAAATAAAACATTATTCAATACAAAATTGAAGAGGAAACATGAATTGTACCTCATCACCAGAATCACAATACAACAAAAAGTTAGAAGCAAATCTACTACTCATTATGTCATTAGACACACATTCTTCATTTCAAATAGCATGAACTTCTTTTATATTCATTATCACACTCATATACATAATTTCTATACACATTAAAAAAAATTTCAACCAATGAACAATTTAGTCAAAATTTGCAAATTCTTACAGTAAGCTGCTAGACACTACAGTGAACATGCTTCAATTTTTCAAAAATGCAGCATTTAGGCAATTGATGATAAAAACATGTTAATATGCAATATAAAACCATGTAAAATCAATTTACAACATAATCATAACTACATTAAATGCACAATGAAATTCAATTCCACAACACTCCTAAACACAATGCACATGCACATGCTACTATGACCATGTAGCACTGATAGTCTCAAACTTACTTCTCAAATAAGAAGTAAAGCGGTCGTATCAAGTAAAGAACCCAACTAATGAGGTTGGGATCATTCCTACGAGGAAAATAGTTCAGACTTAACTTTAATCTATTATTACTATTATTCAGTCAATTATTTCCTTAGAAAACAAAAGACAATAAAAGGGGGGTTTTTTATTTCTAAATTACTAAAAATAACAAACTAAATTAAAGTAACCAATTAACAGAATCAAACCCTGGAGTTTAATCAATTAATAACAGTAACTAGGGTTTAAGTGTTCCCCACAGGTTCCTAACTTAATAATTCTAACTATAACAATTCTTTCCTAGTATCTTGCATGCAAAATGATAAGTTATTTATTTCTAAATGATTGGTCCGGCATCTAGAAAATTTCACTATGTACCTTGGTCCGGCTACGTGTGTTGCTATACTAAGCCTTACTTTTACCTCATATATTAAGTATTGTATTCGATATTTGACTAAGTTATTACCTCGTACCAATCAATACTAGCCTATTAGATAGTATATACTAAATCTATGTTGATAATTCTTTTCCTATTATCTACCTCCTTGGTCCGGCAAGTAGCATTAAGGCGAGTTCTAACGTTGGTCATCCGTTAAAAAGACATCTAAATGAAAGAATTATCAATGCATGCAAGATACTATTCTAGATTTGTTATTTTAGTTAGATTTTACCTTATTATTTACCCATGGTTCCCACAACCCTAGTTATGGAGTTTAGTTACCCATAGTCATTATCACAATATTCATATATGTAATATAAGAATTCATGCACTTACTTCAATGAGAAAGAATAAAAACCAGAAGTTCACTTGATTAATCAACAAACGCACCAACAATCAATCCCAGAAAAAAAGTGTCTCAATTACTGAAATTAATCGAGGACTAAAGATTCTTCAAAAGTATAACACAATCACAAAGTCTACTAATAAAGAGTCTAACATAAGAGAATCTAACTATATGAGAGTCTAACCCCCCAAACGAGGTTTTTTGAACTATTTATAAAAGACAAAAACCTAATAAAAGAAAGACTCTAATTGCTGAAATATGTCAAAACGCGGCTGGATCGACGGACCTCGTGATGGCCATCGTGGTCACGACGGGCCGTTATGGCCTCCGTCATCTTATACTTGACAAATCCTTCTGCTGATTTCTTCATTACCCTCGACGAACAGGTATGACAGACCGTTTCAAGCACGACGGTCTGTCGAGGGTCTCCGTTCCATAACACTTAAACTTCTTGGAATTTGGGTACTGGGACTACTTCTCTGATTATCACGATGAACCAGCAGGACGGTCTGTCATGGCTATCACGGTCCGTCATGCACTTCGTAACCCCACACTTGGTCAGACTTGCCCATCTTCCTTCACCAGCTTCACTACGATGCCACCTACGGACCGTTACAGGCACGACGTACCGTCACAAGCTCCGTAGGTGGTAACTTTTCTGCATTTCTTGCTCAATAACTTCCACGTTTATCTTTAGATAGATTAATTTCCTGCAAATAAAGGGAAACTTACATAAAAATCAATACAAAATGGCTTTTGGACACACACTAAACTTAAGAAAAAAGAATTAAAAATACCGTGAAACCACGGTATATCAAGCACCTCTACTAACCATACTTCCCACTTAGAAGGAACTTATAAAAAAAGAGAATACTAGAACTTACCATCATCATCATACATCATCCGAATCAACCTTTTCTTCCCTAGACCGGAGTGCATAGAAGCGACTCTTCTTTGGAGCATCACGACCCGGAACACTTGGAGGAACTTGCTTGCCTTCCTTTCCTCTAGAAGCAATAGAAGGACAACCCCTCACTTTGTGTCCATCCTTACCACAACCAAAGCAATTCCCGATACCAACTAGACATTCCCCATAATGCTTGATTCCACAAGTAGCCAGGTAGGCTTACCATTTTGAGAACTACTACCCTTCTCAAGTTTAAACTTTGCACCCTAGATTTATGTTGATTTTAAATCTTCTTTTTGAACCTAGGTTGGTATTGATCACTAGATCCACTCCTCTTCAAGTTTCTAGCAATCCTACAAAGTTTAGACTCCTCTATGGAATGAGCATACACCATGAATCTAGATAAAGTCTTATCATCATGGATCATGGTCGTACGACTTCTTCTTTCATAAGGTCGGCAACACCAATCACAAACCTACTCATCTCATCCGTTGGGCTCGACACAAAGGATGGAGCAAACCTAGAGAATTTTGTAAACTTCAAAGAGTACTCTTCCACACTAATATTACCTTGCCTAAGGTTAATTAAATCCTCAACCTTCACCTCCCTCCTCTCACGAGGAAAGTACTTTCCTAAGAAAGTCTTCTTAAACTCCTCCATTCTATAGGAACCGAATCAACCGACCTATTATCTTTCCATTGAGTGTACCACACTTCAGCAACCTCCCTTAGTTGGTACAAAGATAACTCCGCCTTCTCCCTAGAAGTCACCCCTATGTCACTCAACACCTTGTACACACCATTTATGAACTGAGGCTCAGTATCCCTATTCACATGGGTAGTCATGGCTCGGGCTAAAGCAAGCAAAGACTCTCTAATCTCTCCATTAGTCAATTCTAGGGGAACCACCAGAACATTAATACCTCATTCCACATTAGGGACGTGATCATTCTAGCACCTTGAGCACATTGAGCATCTTGAACTCCTTGTTCAACTTGAGGACGAATCTTCTCATTAACATCATTGTCATCAACTCTCCTAGCAGGTGTCCTCCTCGTATTCATCTTCCTAGAAACACAAGGAAATACTTGAGAAAAGGACACTAATAACATTTTACTTCACGGCACGACATAAGAGTAGAAAAGAAGGAAAACTCTATATTCCTATAGCCTCTCGTTCATGGATGTGTCTTGACTCACACCAATGAACAAGACTCTACTAGACGTGACTTGAGGAAAGTTTTGGATGTCTAAACCACTTTCATAACCTATGCTTTGATACTAAGCTTGTCACATCACGAGAGCATACCCTAGAAGACATGACACTGTCAAAATGCAACCGGCGTAAACTTGTCACGCCCCAAGAGAGCATACCATACAAGATATGACACTCTCGGGGTGCAAGTGGCGTAAGTTTGTCACATCCCGAGAGAATACCCTAGAATATATGGTACTCTCTGAGTGCAACCGGCGTACTTGACCTCTCGGAGGTCTTTTACAAGACCTTTCGGATCATTCGTCGCATATACATATATGAAAAGTAGTGCGGAATTAAAACTTTTCACAAATATTCGAATAGTCTTTCAAAATAACTTTCAAATAAAAACAAAGGAAATACCAAGTCTCGTGTCATCAAATCTTAGAATGGAAATATACTTGGGACACGGCCCATACAATCGAAATATAATAATACTAAGTCTATTACAATACTTCAATAAAAGAAACTCTAAGTTATTAATGCCCTCAAGTCAAATGAGGACATACTTCAAACTTTCTTGAACGATCCCATAATTCAAGCTTCGCTCCCAAAAGCACCTTCACCTATGAATCACTATAAAGATAAACAATATATATGGAATTAGTACAAACACATGTACTAAGTATGACGTAAGGCATAAAAATCATGATAACGGACATTTAATGGAAATATGTTCTTTTTGATTAAAACATCATAGTATAAGCGTAAGAACATGATTTAACACCTTAAAACACATAGGAAGTCACCTAAGCATTTATCACATTTTGAAGAACATTACAGTGGACTAACAAATGTTAGAGTGAACTACTTAAGCATTACAACTAACAAATTACAACATTACAGTGAATCCAAATCAACATGTATCCTTCTCACTAAAAGCTATCCTAAGACCCAATTAAGTAAGACAAAGAGAGACCACCCATACACCTTCTCTAAGCACACCTAAATGGTCCTCTAGACTACTTATAATGATATGAATACACTTACAATATACCAAAACACACAACATACATAATATGACATTCTCCTTACCAAGGTTATAAAAAGACATACTTAAGTAATCCTAGAAGAGAACGCCTATACACCCTCATCAAGGTTACCTAAATAATCCTTAATACTTCCTAAGTTTAGATCATGCCTAAGGTATCAACCAACTTCTCTACCTAGAGTATTTCTTAAGACTTCCCTAGATAAGACATGAAGAAATCAACCTTTATGCTCTCTACACACTTTAGCTAGGCAATCATTAAAGACACTCTAGATTATGTAGTCATTCATTTACATGCTTTCTAATCTTATGTCATTATTTCATTCATTAAGACACATTAGACACATAAGGACATTCAAGTAATGTCTTGGAGAAGACCTAGGCACTCACTAACTAACATCTTCAAAGCCTAAGGGTGCAATGTCTAAGAAGCGTCCCATACCACCACCTAAACTTCATAGACTTCTCAAACACTAGTAGGTATCCGATATGATGAGAATAGACAATAACCGACATAGATCATGGTAGCTAAAATTGAATCCGAAGTTGGAACCTACTCCGATAAGGGTGTTCTACTTGCCAATGGTAGATTTTGGACACATCCCCTTTAGGAACATGGTTAAGGAATATGAGGGGTTTCTTTGTTCTCTAATCTCATCTTATATATAGCAACATCCCTTACCATACTCACTCGGTTCTAGCCTTTGTTCTCATAGAGTATTTGTAATAAACAATCACATGAATAAGTTTCATATCTAGTTCATAACCCAATCACATTCACCCTACCAAAAGGTCCCCTCCGGCTGCCTTTCAATGGCGAAGATGATAGCTTAATTACTTTCCTAAGAATGATTTCATGTCTTTCCAGCCAACCATTCCTATGCCCATCACTCACACAAGAAGGATACCATTATGACATTCGACTTCGAGCTTTTCATAACCTTCGTTCTCAAAGGTTCCACATAATTTGACCTTCTCACTATGTTCAAGGCCACGTATCATTCATACATACAAGACTAAGAGGATTTAGCATCCTAAGTCAAGACATCTCATATTCACAATGTACATGTATGAAGCAAGGGACACAAGTCAAACAAAACAAGACATACCATCACTTCACTTTATCACATATGTAACATATCTTCTAAGTAGCACATAAGAACCAAGTTACTTTAGGTCACGCTATACACTACTATAGAAATATTAATATAGTCATCATAAGAACCATTAACCAAATAGAAATAATCATGCATCAATTCTAAGACTACACACACATTGTCATAGTCATAGTCTAACATGATCACCTAATAATATGAATAGAAAAAACACATACTTTCAAATTACTAACATGTAAATAGATATGATCATACTTCAAATAATTACCTACACAAATCATCATAATAATTCAAGTAGTTCCGACAAGGCCATGCTCATCATAATACATAAGGTAACGTCAATGAGGCCATATAATTCACAATTATAAGATATAGCAGCGCCACCATAAGTGTACCATAACAAACACAACATAATTAAAGACCTACATTGCATAAAATAAATAGAATTAGGGAAGCATACATAAATCCATTCTAACCATTTTAATCCATAGCTAAAACATCCAATACAATACCAAAAGCCCTTACCCATGGCCATGATCATCAATTAAATACATAAATCACAATAACCAATGAATCTAAGTTAATTCAATATAGATTTATCAATATAAGATAACCTATTCATCTATCCAATACAATTCTTCCATCATTCAATAGCCCAAAGAAAACTACACTAGAATTCATCAACATTGAGACAAGATCATAGCATCAAAAATATGCCAATTTGAAGAGATTATGATTTTCTTGGTTTCATGAACAATTTATGTCAAAATCATATAATTAACATCAATTTAATCATAAATCAATTATTTAAAACGATTTATGCAATAACTCATCCCTAGATCATGAAATTGGACAAGTTCATCTTTAGAAGACTTCAAAAAATCAATTTGAGATTGGGTCCTTGATGAAAAGAGTTTCAAGGATGAAAACCATACCTTTATTGAATCTAGACCACTAATTGCATGAAGAATTTATTGAAAAATCATCAACAATCTTAAATCCAAGCCCTATCTTGAGTTTTTGCTCCAATGGAGTTCTAGAGAGTTCTTTAGGGAATTTGGTTTTTGATTTTTGAACAATGAATTCATCTAAGTGTTTAGGACTGATAAGGCTATTTAAAATACACAAACTAACCCTAATTAACCGACTAAACTCTTAATTGTACGTTGTTGAATATAACAATTCACCCCTTCACTTTACAATGAAGAAGGCGAATTGCAGACCCAACCTACGCCTGACCATTGACGACTCGTTTCCCAACCAATGGACCGTCCTGCTGGTCCGTGGTTTGGGACAGAGGCTGGTATTTGGAAAATATTACAGCCACTCCTAAGTATTGACCCATGACCTCCATCGATGAGGCGTCAACCAGGCTACTGGCCGTCATTTTCCTTAGTCGATTGGGGTTGGTCTTGACAACTTTTGGGTCCTTGAAGGGTCCTTCCTCAAGGACCCTTAGTATGTCCTTGGGGATATTTGCCCAAATTTTTTCAACCTAAATATGTTCGTATACAAGTTTAGGACCTCCCACATCAATTTCACCTAAAACGACAACATAAAAATTAACGAAACATGCTAAGACAGACAAGGTCATTTCAAGGCAAATCTTTACATGACGTTCTTGGATGTTTGACCTCCAAACATCATGAAACTTTACACACTGCCTATAAACACTATTATAACTCATATAAGGACATGATAATCTCATTATACACACGTAAACACATAAAAACACATATGAGGCACATAGATGACTTAGTCGTCGAACATCTTGGTCGTTCTTGATGTCTGATTCCAATTCACCTAAACACTTAGACAATGCCTCATTACCACATTTTAACCCATTTTAGGACCTTATACCATAATTACAACCATGTTAGGATCTATTTCACCTAAGTCATGTCACAATAGATCACATGAGCTAAATGTAGAACCCGGTGTCACAAAACCCTACACCAAAAGAAAAGGGCGGACTACTTGCCAAGGTAGTACCAAAACATGAACATAGCATTTTAGGTGGATTCACTAGCTAGTATTCCTATGGGAGCAGCATGTTTAAAGAACTAGGAGATATACTTGAGACCATCTTTATGCACATTGCATTATCATCTCTACCTCATGAGTACAATAGTAAACCTACCTTTCCACATTGGGAAGGGACACTCCTCACTAGTAGTTCACTCGGTGCTAAGCTAGAGTCCCTTTTCAAATGTCTATAAGACTTTATTATTCATCATATCTTAGTTTAGGTCATAGGAGACAACCCTCACATGTGAGATTAGCACATCATCACCGTCATGTCATAATAAGGCCTATATGCAATTCATAACCAACCTTATATCATTACATCTTAAGCATAATCTCACAATCATATAATACATTTCAATTGCAACATTATACCATCACCTATATAATCTAATCACATGTAATACTTCAATTGAACATCATCATCAAGTACAAGCCACCACAATTGAAGTAAAGGATTCAAGATCATAAGGCCTTACCAATTCTCCTTCAAAGCCATCATCCATGATCTTACCATGAACCAACAAATTTCATCCAATAATAGGTGTAATAACATCATACAATAGTAATCTATACAAAAAATAGGTCAATTGTATCATCACTATCCAAATTAAATCAATTCATAAATAGATCAAATCTCAACAATACATTACCTTAGGCAGTTCATGAATTAATTAGAATAGAAAAAATAAGTCTAACAATCAATACATTCATCATTTCACATCCAATGATTGGGGAAATTGGGAAAGGGACATGTTCCGCACAAAATTCCCTTAATTAACATCAATTACTCAACAGTCTACACTCAATTAGCCTTAGGAAATCACAATTCATCAGAATTAACCACTCAATTTCAAGATTAGAAGAAAACCTAGTATTATAAGAAAATCCTTAAAATTTTGTGATTAAGAAATCAGCTTTGAAAGGACCTCTTTGGGAAAGGAATTCCAAGAGTGAAGAACCATACCTTAATGAAGCTTTGTCCACAAAATTTAAGAAGAAAAGTTGAGAACTTGGTCTTCTTCTCCAAGCTTCCTTGATGGTTTAATGGAGGTTGAGTTGAGAGACAAAGTAGATAGAGGTGAGAGCTTTTGGGTTTTGATTCGGATATTTGATTTGAGTGAGTGAAAATGGCTTAAAACAAAACAAATAAATAGTCGTCCCCTAATATACACAAAAATCCCCCTACTTAATTGGGTCTTTTGAGAAGTCAAATTGACTTAAAAACTATGTGAATGAATATGGAAAGTGGTTGCGCGTCGCAAGGGCAATTTCATATTTTTTTTTAAAAATCCGGGTTGAGACAGTGGACCTTGTAGAGGCCCCGCGTTGTGAGGCAAAATTTGCCTATCCATTGTTGGTTGAGCGACGTGCAAGGGACTCCACATCTTGGCTGCCACAAGCTGCTTTGGCAGCTTGCTCGCCAAGGTTTGTATCCTCCTCAAGGACCCTTCGGGCGGTCCTTGGGGAGTCGTTTTGGACGTTTGGACCCTATATACTATATTTTACCTAATTAAAGTCTTTTCTACAAGTTTTAGACTTTATTTGACACTCCCAAACCTTCACCAAACATAGGGATGTCTATTAGTTCAATTTCGCTAGTTTCCGGACGTCAAGGTCTTTATTTGACACTAAGTCTCTAATACTTCTGGATCAACTTTATTAGGTTAGTCTAGGTCCAGAAACATCTTTTTTAATCATCATTAGGTAGGTGAGGCTCTAGTATAGGTCATGGATCTTTCGAGGTGTTGCATTTTTATTGACAATTGCACTTGATTTTGTCATGTATAGGTGCTTAATAGTAAAGGTGAAATAATTGATGCATTTAAGCAATGTAAAAATGAAGTGGAGAATCAATTGAACCTAAAGATAAAAATGATTCGGAGTGATAGAGGTTAAGAATACAAATCTCCTTTTGGAGAGATATGTTCGGAATACATTATTATTCATCAAACTTCCTCACCTTATACACCACATTCAAATGGTTTGGCAGAAGGGAAGAATAGAACTTTAAAGGAAGTGATGAATGTCTTGATAACCAATTCTGGTTCACCACGAAACCTATGGGGAAACCCATCCTTACGGCTAAAAAGATATTCAATAGGGTACTCCTTAGAAAATCACAATTAATTTCATATGAGTTATGGAAAGGAAGGAAACTCAACTTGAAATACTTCAAAGTGTGGGGGTGTCTATCCAGGGTAGAGATTTATTTACACAAAAGGGTTAAAATTGAATCAAAAACAGTGGATTGTGTATTAATTGGATATGTTTTGAATAGTATGGTCTGTCGATTTTTGGTTCACAAATATGATAATCCTTAAATTTATGTGATTACGGTAATTGAGTCGGATAACTCTGAGTTGTTTAAACACATTTATCCATATAAAAAGGAATGTGAGTCGACAAGTGAAAGAACTAAACAACCACGAAAATAATCAATGGAAAATATACTACCTCTTGAGGATCCTAGGCGTAGCAATCGCTAATGGAAATCCATTTCTTTATGACCAATTTGTGGTTTTCTGGATTGAAAAATGAAACTCCAACATTTAAAGTAGCTATGTCTTCGTCTGAGTCAATTAATTGAAAGAAGCAGGCACTTTTTCAGTAATCATACTTGGGAATTGGTTGATCTTCCTCCAAAAAGGAATCCTTTAGGATCAAAGTAGACGTTTAAAAGGAAAATGAACATCGATGTGACTATTAAAAAATATAAAAATAGACTTGTAGTCAAAGGATATAGACAAAAGGAAGGTCTAGACTACTTTGATACATACTCTCTCCAGTAACAAGCATAACATCAATTATGATGTTAATAACACTAGAGGCAGTGCATGATCTTAAAATCCACCAGATAGATGTAAAGATATCCTTGTTAAATGACGAGTTAGAGGAAGAAATTTTACATGAAACAACCTGAAGAGTTTGTGATTCCTGGTAAAGAAGAGAAAGTGCGCGGACTTGTGAAGTTGCTTTATGGGCTCAAGCAAGCACCCAAACAATGACATGCTGAATTGAACAAACAATATTGGAAAATAAATTAAATATTAATGAATGTGATAACTGTGTTTACATTATAATCGTTCTAAATCATGAGGTCATTGATTGTCTGTATGTTATGTTGATGATATGCTAATAATGAGTAAAGATATTGATAATATAAATGATACTAAGCGCATGTTGTCCAACAAGTTCGATATGAAGGACTTAGGAGTTGTTGATTTGTCTTAGGACCACGATTCTCAAAACTCCTCAGGAACTAGCATTATCTCAATCTCATTATATTGAAAGAGCATTGGATAAGTTCATGTACTTGAATTTCAATTTTGTCAAAACTCTAATTGGATAAAGATTTACATTTCAAAAGAATGAAGGTGAAAGTGAAAGAAGAAGATGGTAAACCTGAAGAGAAAGGCAACATTGTTGATGATAAGAAAGAAGAAGATAAATATCAGTGTTGCTGACAGTCAATAAAGAAGGGAAAGATTATTGTAGTGTGTGATATATTGACAATGGAGTAAGAAATCATATACGTAGATACAAATATATGTTTGTGAAGCTTAGTAAGATGGTGATAGGTAATATACATTTTGGAGATGCTATCATGCCCCATCTCTATGCTTAGAAAAGACCAACACTTGCCTGAGGAAATCACCTAGACTTACATGAGTGATAACACTGAATGACATATCATAAAGAAAGTGTAGATAATCATTTGAAGTATATTAACCCAAATAAGAGTTGGGGCCAATAATATAGGAAATTAACTATAAATAAAAACAATGGGTATTCTCTTTGAATTCCAAGGATCAGTTTCTTGATGTGTTCAAGATTTTTCAAGCTTTCGTTGAGAGACAGACGAGGAATAAATTGAAATACATCCATTATGATAATGGTTGTGAGTATATCGGTCCTTTTGACAGGTATTGCAGAGATATTGGTATTCGGCATCAGAAAACTCCTCGGAAGACTCCATAGGTAAATGGTATAGCGAAGAAGATGAAGAGAACTCTTGTTGAGAGGGTTAGATATATGCTTTTAGATGATAATCTGTCAGATTCCTTTTGGGCAGAAGCACTTATCATTGTTGCCTATGTTATCAATTTATCTCCTGCTACTGCTTTAAATGGTAATGTATATGAAAGAGTTTGGTCTGGTAAGAGTGTTTCATATGATCATCTTAAATTTTTTGGGTGTAAATCCTTTGTACATGTTTTAAGGATGAGAGGTCAAAGTAGGATGTTAAAGTAGGCAATGTATTTTTGTTGGTTATGGTCAAGATGAATTTTGCTACCGTTTCTTTGATGCACTTGAGAAAAACTTGTTAAAATCCATGATGTTGTGTTTTTTTGAAGACCAAACACTTAAAGATCTTGAAAAAGTTGAGAAAGTTGATTCTCAGACCAATGAGAGCCTAGTTGATGTTGATCCAGTACCTTTAACTATTCCACCGGGGGAAAATCTTCAAGTTGATATTGAAGATGGTGATCATACTTAGAATGACTAGTATGTCATTGATGCTCCACTGCAAGACTATGTAGTTGGTGAGGAACCAACTATTATTGATGCTCCTGAGAGTTCTCTCAGAAGATCTACTAGAGAGAAAATACATTCATCTTGTTATTCTCCCAATGAGTATGTATCTTGACTGATGGGGGAGAACCAAAGAGTGTGGATGCGACCATGGAATGTGAAGGAAAAGAAACATGGTTTGATTCTATGGAGGATGAAATGAAATCTCTACGTGATAATCATACATTTGATTTGGTTGTGTTATATAAAGATCAAAAAACTTTGAACAACAGGTGGGGTTTTTGGGTGAAACATGAAGATGGTAACCCAGTTCCACGGTACAAAGCTAGATTAGTTGTGAAGGGCTTTAACCAGAAAAACGGAATTGATTTTGATGAGATATTCTCTCCAGTTGTGAAAATGTCATCCATCGTGTTGTTCTAGGCTTGGCTGCTAGTCTGGACTTGGAGCTTGAACATATGGATGTTAAAACTGCTTTTCTCCATGGTGACTTAGATGAAGAAATTTATATGGAGCAGGCGTAAGGCTTTGAAGTCAAAATGTTTGCAAATTGAAGAAGAACTTGTATGGCTTAAAACAAGCTCCTAGGTAATGATACAGGAAGTTTGGTTCTTTTATGAATCAGCAGGTTTCAAGAAGACTTCTTCAGACCATGTTTTTGTGCAATAATTCTCTGATGATGACTTTATTATCGTTTTGCTTTATGTTGATTACATGCTTGTTGTTGGTCAAAATGCTTACAGGATTAAAGAGTTGAAGCAAGAATTGAATAAGTCTTTTGCTACGAAAGACTTGGGACCAACAAGGCAGATTCTTAGGCATGCAGATTGTCCGTGATAGAGATGCCAAGTAATTGTGGTTGTCACAAGAGAAGTACATTTAGAAAGTATTTCGTAGATTTAACATGGACAAAGCTAAGGTTGTCAATACACCTTTAGCTATGCACTTCAGATTGAGTACTAGAAGCAAGTTCCTCATGGTTCAGCCATTTGTAATTTGATGTATGCAATGGTGTATACAAGACCAGATATTGCTCATGTTGTTGGTATTGTTAGTCGTTTTCTTTCTAATCCGGGAAGAGAGCATTGGAATTTTGTAAGGTGGATTATGAGATACCTTTGTGGCACTTCTAGTTTCAGTTTGTATTTTGGGATACAGAAACCTATTCTTTGTGGTTATACTGATTCAAACATGGCTGGTGATGTTGATACTCGTAAGTCTACTTCAGGCTACTTGGTTACCTTTACAGGGGAAGTTGTGTCTTGGCAATCTAGATTGCAAAAATGTGTTGCTTTATCCCTCATAGAGGCTAAGCTTATTGCAGCTGTTGAAGCTTGCAAAGAATTTATCTGGATGAAGAGATTCTTGGGGGAACTTGGTTGTGCTCAAGAGAGGTATGTGCTTTATTGAGACAGTCAAAGTGCTATTCATCTTGGCAAGAATTCTACTTTTCACGGTCGGTCTAAACATATCATTGGATTCGAGATGTGTTGGATTCTAAGTTGCTTGAACTTGAGAAAATCCACACCAATGACAATGGTTCCAACATGATGACTAAAGCTTCGCCAAGAGGGATGTTAGAAGAATGTTTCATGATCGTTGAGATGGTGGTTTCCTCCACATAGTCGGTAGGGGGAGAATTGTTGGGTTTTGGGCCTTTTTCCCTTCCTATGTGGATGAATAAAAGTCCAAGGTTTTGGCTCTTCCAACCTTTCCTTTTTGGATAAAATTAACCCAAATTTAACAAACCTACGTTTGCTCATAAGCCCAATATTATGGTGCATATGTACGAATTATTTTAGGTCTTATTTGAAGAGTATCACAAGAGTTTGAGAGTAGTCAATATAGAGAGAAAAGTGAGACTGTGCAGATTTTTGCACAAGCTATAGCAGTCAATTTTAAATCGCGATTCTCACTTCGTTTCTTGTCCAATTGAGTTAATTTTTGGACAGCGTGTTCCTTTAAACTTAATCTTTGATTGAGAACTGAGAGTGGGTGATTTGGGGTGATGTAGCTCCAGATTTTAGCTCGTGAACAGTAGCTGCGATTTGGGTATTTTAGCTCCTTTTGTTTCTCTAGTTTTTGGTGCTATCTTGTAGTTGTGTTGCTAATTGTTTGGCACTTTGTTGGTGACCATTTTGGAGGACACTTTTGTAACTCTTGTTAATTATAGTGGAGCTTTGGTCCTTGTGGTTTTTATTTTCACACCGAAGAGGTATTCCATGTTAAATTTGGCGTCTCTCGTGTTGATTTATTTTCTCGCTTGGTTGATTAGATTGCTATCCAAACTATTTTATTCTTGCATTATTTTGCCTTCTCTTGGTTCAAATAGAAAGGAAAAGTTTTGACTTGGATTTCTTCCGCTATCACTTTTATCGTGCACACATCTATTTTGTGTTTGTCTTTCCCAACACATCGATTATATAGAGTCGTCTATATTTTTCATCAAACAATAATGTCACATGTTAAACATAACATGAAAACCGATCATCTACTCTGAAAGCATAGAACAAGGCCATATAATATCTGAAAAATATATTGATTTGTGGAATGTATACAATAACCACCATTACCCATGTGATCTACAACGTGGAGTTTAGAGTCTTCTACTCTCTTATCGAAAAAAGAGTGTCCTACTTGCCATGGTAATGGCCATGACATCTTAGCTAAGGTGAATCCACTGGCTAATATTTAAATGAGACAAATTCTATGGTGTCAGGTAGTTTTGAGGCTTAGATATTGGCACTAAAGATACACTAACACCAAAAGGAAACATTCATCCCAAAATTCCACTATGTGCTAAGTATAATCTCATTGGAAACATGCATAAATCTAAAAATAGTAATAATATGATGATATGATAACATACTGAGTAGCTCCTAAATCATGATAAATGAACATTATATATTTCAGTCTATCTAAATCATGATAATCATATATGCTATTCGATACTTCAATCGAAAGCATCATAATTCCTGAAAATATGAGAAATGCATGTGAAACTAACACAATTGATCATGATCATGAAAATACTTGAATGCTATAGGTTCATTAAATTTTTATTCAAAATATTGACTTATAATTAATTCATGCATAATAAGATCAATCGTGAAGAAGAAATCAAAATTCCAATAAGAGCCCATAAAAATCATGAAATCCTAGATTTTGAAAAGTTCATAAATTGAGAAATTAAGATCTAGCTCTTTGGGACTCAACGAGTGAAGAAGAACCCACTTATGAAAATTCCACATACCTAAAATCGTAACTTAAAAATTGGGAAGAAGAAACATGGAGCTTGAAAACTTGATCTTGCCTTGGGAGATGAAATTGATATTTGAGAGAATGCGAGAGTTAGTTAGGGTATTTATTCATTGAGTATTTCTTCATAGAATAGACCAAAATGATGTAGTACAAGAATTGAAGAGTAGGAAAAAACTATAAAATCCCTAATTTAAAATTGTCGGATGACCTTTACGGGTGTCATCCACAGACTGTAAAACCATCTACAGCTCGCGAAGAGGTTCGTAAAAGCAAGGGGGAAATCCTGAGTTTTGAAGTTTTCCTTATACAGACTGTTCTACGATTTGCAATTGCTTCTACGACCCGTTTTTTACAGTCCATAAATGGTAGGGTATCTGTTAGCATTTTTGAGGTTTCAATACTTTGGTATGCGGAACCTATCGAGGCCTGTAAATACTTCCACGATCCTTAAGGACCCCTCCATCCTGATTAACCAAATTTCCAACTTTTTGAAGTCTGGTCTATGGTCGACTTTACAGTCTGTGGAAACTTTTATGGGCTGTAAAGCTTGTTGTAAACCTTGAACCAAAATCCCATTGCTGGAGTTCACTTCACATGTCGCATGTATGGCTCGTGAAACCTTGTACGCTCTGTAAATACCGTCAGTAAAAAGTTCAAAATTGTAGACTTCAACAATTTTATGCACTTTTTTTTGTTTATCTGAGTTAGGCACTTTGGATGGTAACATTGAGTGTTTTCAGTGATACCATCATAGTGTATCTATATATTCTCATGGTGTCATTGAGGTTTATTTTAGAGTGAAACACTCAGTCCTTCATATACAATCATAGTATATTTATAAATACTGTCAGGATATCATTCAGGTTTGTTTCAGCTCTTCCACTTCTATCACATAATATATTATATGTTGATAGGGTATCATACAAATTATGCTTAATTTTTATATCAATTTTAGCGAGTTAATTTTTGTAAAAATAATTACAAAAAATTAAGTCATATTTTAGATATATTCTGTTTCATTTTCAAATGCAATTAAAATTATAAAAATATATTTTTCATTAATTTAGATATTAACAAATAAGCTCGTGCTCATTAGTATTTTTCTTAAGTATTTATTATTGTATCTTTTTAAATTTAATTTTATATTCTAATTAATCTAAAAATTGTTAGTCATTATCAGTGTATTCAAAAACATTTTTGGGGCGAGTCATAGGGTGGGGCATACCAAAAATACTCTGGACCCTAAATTAAAAACGTAAATCCATAAGGCGTAAGTCTTAAAATTTTAGGTGTAAGCCTTGTACATAAAATGTAAGTGCTAAGCATAAAAACGTACGCCCAGGCGTTTTAAATTTTTTTTTTTTAATTTTTTTTCTTAAAATCATATTTTAGTATTGGTGAAATGATATTTCTCAAATAATTATTATAATACTTTTTTCTTCATTATTTATTATTAATATTTATCTCAAATAAAAATCATAAACCTTTGAAAGGTTTACTTTCCTTATTTTATTAGTAATAAAACTATAAAATTGAATATATACATGAGACTACGCCCCGTAGATCCATGGGACTTATGCCCCATGTCTCGAGACTTATGCCTCACCCCTTACTATATAAAACGTCTCGCTTCACGCCCCCACTTTTTAAAACTCTGGTTAATATTTCTTATTTCAATCAAAAGAGAAATAGAAAATTAAATACAATTTATTGCAATATATAAAAATAAGATATCTAACCAATAAAGGTTTAAAAAAAAACATAACAAACACAAAACATTATAAAAAGAGTTAACGAAGAGAGTACTTCATCCGTTTAAAAAAGAATGTTCCTATTTTTTTTTATGTTTCAAAAAGAATGGTCTCTTTCATTTTATAGATTAACTTTAACTTTAATTTTTCATGTGACATGTTTACAACTACAAGATTAAAGGATATTTTTGTACATTTGACATAACTTTAATTTAGAACCATAATATTGAAAGTCTTCTTTCTTTTTTTAAACTCAGTTTCAAATCAAACTACACCATCCTTTTTAAACGAAGAAAATACTAGTTAGAAAGAGAAAAAGAAAGCGAAAGGCACAAAAAGAGAATATTCTTAATGGTTAGGTAGAAAGAAACAAAAATAATTTTGTCAATGTGCGTTAAATACTACTTTCTCCATTTCAAAACGAGTGTCCTAGTTTGACTTGGTACGGAATTTAAGAAAATAAAGAAGATTTTTGAATTTTATGGTCCTAAATAAAGTTATGTCAAATGTAAGAAATTGTCATTTAATCTTGTGGACTTAAACATGCCACACGAAAAAATGAAATTAAAATATTACTATAAAAAAAATAAAGATATCATTCTTTTTTAAACAGTCTAAAAAAAGTCATTTTTTTAAACGGACGAAGTATTAATACTACATTAATTACTACCAAAAATGGATAAAATGACAAAAGAAGGAAAAGGATTAAAAACCCAAAAAAGAAAAATACAAAAATGACCAAAAAAAAAAAAGAGACAAAGGGAAAGTTGATATTTATTTTTTTTAAAAAGGGAAAGAAATGTTGGAATTGTTCACGTGTGTAAAGAGCTTAAAAGGGGTATACGGGTAAATAGTTTGGATTGAACATATATTGACAAAATTAGTCAAAAGGGGGCAAATTAGGATAATTAATTTATTTTAGGGGATATTTTGTGTACTTTTTCCCTTAATAATATAGTGTTGATAGGCAATCAAATAGGACAATAGGGCAAACGATTTAGAACAAATAATGACTTGAAATTTTGTAATGATGAATTTAATAAATTTTTCACAATATGAAAATGACTCCTCAATAAAATGGTATTGCAGAAAGGATGAATAGAACTCTTTTGAAAAGTGCTTATTGCAGGATTTCAATTGTTGGGTTGACAAACCACATCTTTTACTTCTATAGTTGGAATTAGGGTATAGTTTGGACAACCATCAGACAATCATACATGTGAATATTTCACCATCTATCAAACTTAACCATAAAAAAGAGGAGGCCTTGTAGGAGACATATATTTTTGAAAGTTTGGGAAGTCGTCAATCGTTGCAGGAATCTCTTTTTTGTGTTAACCAAATAGAGAGCCCAAACTCTGATATCGATTGTTAAAATGTATGGGTCCACCTGTTGTCACTGGATCATGTCCCTAAAAAGAATAATAGTGCAAAAAGTAAATTGCTAAATGTATACTTGACACAAGGATTTACGTAAAAATTCTCTTGCTCAAGGGTGACAAAAATTACAATCTGTACTCACATGATTTTAACCCGAAATCTATTTCACCCAAACTGAGCGAAGTTTCAGATTAGACACTCTTTCAACCAAGGTAGGACTTAAAACTCTTTAATCTCTTCCTCCTTATTGTAGAAACTCTCTACAAAGTAAAACTAAGCAATAACTCTATTGCACATTAAATCAACTAACAATAGCAACCAACTCCGATCTCAAATATGAGAGCTAGACAAGTAGCAATACTGTTGCACCCAAACATCAACTAACTCTAGTTGCCACTCTTAGGCAACTCTATCCAAGAGAACATCAAATAATGATGTAAAAAAAGTTTGATTAGAACATAGATTATTCGACTAACTAACTCTAGTTAATACAACTCAAACTAAAGACGTAGACAATCAACCAATCTACTATCCTTTATAAGTTACGAGTAGATTTATAATATAAGCACATAAGAAACAAAGTCGAAATCACAACAAAGAGGCTCCAGCACTCCATGAGGTCCCTTGTTGAGTATGAACATTGTTCTTCCTTGAAGATGGCCTTTTCTTTGTGAGCTTATGGATTTTCAGAAATTCAAAACTTTGTTTGTCAAATCTTGAGTTGTGTCTTTGGAGAAGAGACTATATCCAAATAGATACAAACCCTTCGGACAAGGCCATTGGCCAGGAGCTTCTCTCTCATGTTCACTTGCCAAGGCATGACATAGATAGTAGACAGTCAACTCTATTAATGTGTACCAACCATTTCAGATGTGACAACTTTTAGACAACTGTATTTTACTTTTTTTCATGTACGCAATCTATCCTCGACCAAATCCCTTGATGGATCCGAAAGTTTGTTAGATCATCAAAACTTCGAATTAACTTAAAAGGATTCGGCTCCTCTCTATTTCTCTTCTCTCATTTTCCCCAAATTCCTATTTAGATGTATGACACTGTATTACTAAATATCAATGGTGCATATTTTTCAGTAATCAAATACCTATGATAGAAAGGATATAAATGACCATTTAAATCTATCTAATTATTGCTACAAAAAAAAATCCATCTCACAATTTTTTAGCGCCATAGTTCAAATGATTTTTATTATCTATAGTTTTTCTATTTTCCAAGAAAAATGTTTCTTTATAGACCAAATTTCTGTTAATTTAAAATAAACATTTAAATAAGTTATTTTACCAAGAAAAATATTGTAAATCATAAAATAGATTTTTTAACATTGATAGTAAGTAAAAAGTATTGAAAATTACTTGCCATAAAATATTAAAGAAAACAAAAAGATAGACAAACTTTTCCAAGAAAATAGATATAATGTATTTTTTTTTTAAATGTATATATTTTATTTATCGTGACTCAAGCTGTTAAACTATAGAAGAACTCTTTTAATATCAAAAGCTTAATGCTATTTAATGGAAGTAAATCCATTTTTTCTCAAAAAATTGGAAAATTAATATTTTCTTACTAAAGTTGGGAATCTTAAATAACTTTTTTAATCATAGATAATTAGTATACTTATTTGAATAAGAAAACTAATTTATCTAAACCTTTAATATTTATGTAACATCTGTATCATACATCTGAGTAGGATCTTAGGGAAAATAAAGAGAAAGAAATAAAAGACGAGGCAGATCCAACTCAAAATAACACATTCCCAAGCAGAAACTACATTTATATTATTATGTGTTATACTTGTCTTCCTATAGAGACAGTACAGTAAAATTAACATAACTTTCTATTTGAATGTACAAATATAAACTCCTTAAACCATTTCAAACTAGCTAGGGTCCAATGACTGGAATTTCACTTTAGTAATCATTGGCAGGATACACCTACACTGGGAGTGACAAACCTTTTTCTAATTCAGGTCACGTTTCAGTAGCCATAATTCCAAACCCTTTTATTTTTTCTAAGGTTCTGATTTGACTCTTATAGAGAGAAACACTTTGATTTCATTCCCAATTTATCAGAACATACTTTCGACCTTTCAACCCATAAAACTCGTCAATTTAGAAAATGCTGAATAAATAATAGAATTATAACTTAAAAAATCATTAGCATTTGGAATTTTTGTAGGTATCATGAAGATAATGTCTATTCCGATTTGCGTTCTAAAGGTGATGATGTTGGGTCAGGATCGCATGTACACAAAAAAACTCATTAGCATTTGGAATTTTTGTAGGTATCATGAAGATAATGTCTATTCCGGTTTGCGTTCTAAAGGTGATGATGTTGGGTCAGGATCGCATGTACACATGAGTTTGTCTAATAATGGAGAAAATGTTTTAATGGCATCTGGTGAACCGAATAGGTATGGAATCTCCCTGATCGGAGAATCATTCATGGCTGGAGTGTTGGATCATCTTCGTTCCATATGTGCATTTACTATGCCTATATCTAATAGGTAAACTCAATTATACAACTCTTAATGTAGTAATTCTTTTGTTTCACTTCTTTATGCTTCCTTTGGGTCTGAAACTAATTTCATGATAATAGAAAATACATGGCATTTCATTTCGGATATTATTCTAGGTGTGATTATTGTCCAACAACATGACATCAGAGTCCTAGAAAATAATAGTTCATTATTCTTTCAATATCCCGTCTCACATGACAAAAATATGAAAAATGGTATCTACGAATGAAAGTCATTATTGACTCTAAAGATGTTATGGAAATTGAAGACAAAGGGTATACAAAATTCGTTAATGAGAAATTTTTGTCCTACAATAAAAATGAGGTATTGTTAAAGACAAGAAAGAAAGATCAACAAACCCCCATACTCATGCACAATTGTTTGGATGATAACATGTTTGAGAAGGTGGCTGATGCAACCATCTCAAAAGAAGCTTGGAAAATTTTACAAAATTCTCTCCAAGGAGTTGTAACGAAAACAAAAATTAAAACTCTAAGGGCTGACATTGAAGTTTTAAAATTGAAAGAATCTGAATGCATTTTGAATTTAGGATTGATGGGCGCTATCGTGAATCAACTAAGAAGATAGGGAGGAACTAGATGAGGTGCATGTGGTAAAAAAGATCCTTCATTCTTTAATACCTAAATTTGATTTTGTGGTGTGCTATTGGAGATATTTAAACTCTAGAATAGAGCAATTGGACAGTTTATTACTAGCCCACTGGAAATAAAAAGAAATAGCCCATATTGAAGGGAAAATGAAATGGAGCAAAAGAAGAGCCACTCAATATATAATGGCGAGGCCGTGGAGGTTCGGGAGGTCGTGAAAGAGGAAAAAGTTATACCAACAAATTCAACAGTGAAGATAAAAGTCACTAGTCATTCAAAGGTCGTAGATGTGATCAACGAGGAGGTAGAGGAGTGGCTCCTAATAAATAAAAGGAGGTATGAGAAACTTAAATTTGAGTATTATAACCGTTATAAAACTGGACATTAATCTTGCAAATATAGTAGTAAAATTGAAGAGACAATCAATATTGTTGACAACTATAAAGACGAAGATGGCTTGACGTTATTATCCGCACTCAAACCAAAAGATATAGTTGATTGCAGTTCATTGTATCTTGATAATGGAGAAATCAATAATATGTGTAACCATAAAGATAAGTCTGTGAATATATAGAAGATGGTAAAAGTTTATGTGTCTTTTGGAGATACTTCAAAGATCCAATTGAATGGATATGTACGATTATGATATCTTGTAAAGATGATGGCCATAAATGCATAACAATGTTTATTATGTGTCAAAATTAAAAAGTAATATCTTGAGTTTGTGTCACTTCTCGAAAAAGGATATGATATTCATGTGAAAAATATGCATCCCAGACTTAGAGATGCAAGTAACAACTTAATCACAAAAGTGCATATGACAAATAATAGGTTCATCCCTTTGAATCTCAAAATGATCAATGCAAAGTATTTGAAGGCTACTGTGGTCTGTGCAAGATGAATCATGGTGTTGGCATATGTGGTTTGACCATATGAACTTTGAAGCACATCAATCAATGAGAGACAAGAACATGGTTGATGAGATTCTATCACCCAACCATCTAAATCCCTTGTGTAAAACTTGTCTTCTTAAAAAACATGCAAAGAGGAGTTTTCCAAAGGAGACTACATCAAGAAGAAGTAAGCCACTTCAACTTGTACACATGGATGCCTGTGGTCCAACCGATCCACCTTCTTTTGATAAAATAAAATAATTCTTGCTCTTTATTAATAGTTTCAGTTGAAACATTTGGATGATTCTTGAAGCAAACATTTGAAGCTTTTGTTCCCTTTAAAACTTTCAAAGCACTTGTAGAAAACAAAGTGGCCATGAAATAAAAGTATTAAGGTCCAATTGAGGATACGAGTTCACTTCTAAAGAATTTAATGATTTTTGTCAATCTCATGAAATTCGTCGCCCTCTAACGATACCTTACTCTCCCAAACAAAATGGATTTGTAGAAGGAAAGAATTGAGCAATTCTTAATATGGGTCGATGTATGTTGAAAGTTAAACATCTACCAAAAGAATTTTGGGCCGAGACTATTTCTTGTGCAGTTTATTTGAGCAACAAGTTTTCAACAAAAAATGTACGAGATCAAACACCTCAAGAAGCATGGAGCGGAAGAAAACCAAATGTCAAGTACTTAAAAATCTATGGGAGCATTGCATATGCTCATGTTCCACATTAAGGGAGAGCTAAATTGGATGATCATGGTGTCAAGTATGTGTTTGTTGGCTATGAAGTGATTTCAAAAAACTACAAATTTTACAATTCAAGCAACAAAAAGATGGTGGTGAGTCATGATGTTGATTTTGATGAACAAACATCATAGAATTGGGAGACTCTATAAGAAACATATGATTTTCTTCTATATTTTAAAGATAATAAAGAATAAGGACCATGAAAACATGTACAGGATGCAACCCCACATCCCTCACCAGTAAATGTTTCATTTCCGTCTTCTCAAGAGAGTCCAAGTGAAAGAACACATATGATGAGGATTATTTAAGAACTCTATGATGAAAAAATGGAAATTACTAATTTTGATTTTTTTTGTTGTCTCTTTGCTGATAGCGAGCCAATAAGTTTTGATGAAGTTGTTAATTACAAAAGGTAGAGACAAGCCATGGAGGAGGAGATCCCGTCAATGTAGAGACAAGCCATGGAGGAGGAGATCCCGTCAATAGAGAAGAACAACACTTGGGAGTTGACGAATCTTTTCAAGGATCATCGAGCAATTGGAGTCAAATAAATATACAAGATGAGGAAAAATGCCCACAGAGAGGCAGCGAGATACAAAGCAAGACTTGTGGCTAAGGGCTATAAAAAAGGCTTGACGTCTACTATGAGAAAATCTATGCGCCTATTGCCCGCATGGAGACGACCCATTTATTGACCCCATTGGTGGTGCAAATGAAGTGAAAATTTCATCAACTAGATGTTAAATCAGTATTCTTGAATGAATATCTTCAAAAAGAAATCTATTTTGAGCAACCATTGGGATTTGTGGTAAAAAGTCATGAAAATAAGGTGTTGAGGTTGAAAAAAGCCTTATATGAATTGAAGAAAGTTCCACGATTTCGGAATAGTCACATTGACAAATACTTTCAAGACAATGAACTCATTCTCTCTATGTATATGTTCTTTAAATTAAAGTTCATACTGGTGGACATAATTTGTTTGTGTGTCTTTATGTTGATGATATCGGTCTAATAGTAAAGTCCATCTTTATTTGAATCTCTCAAGGAAGCTATGTTCCTTGAGTTTGAGATGACGGACATGAGACTCATGTCATACTTGGGCCTAGAAGTGGAGCAAATGAAGGAAGACATCTTCATATCTCAAGAAAACTATACAAAATATATTTTGAAGAAATTCAATATGTTTGATTGTAACACCCCAATATGTGTGGAATAATATTATCAAAGTTTGGTGATGGAGAAATGATGGACTTCACTCTGATTAAAAGTCTCGCAGGAAGTCTAGGATACGTAAATATATGAGACTAGATATACTCTTTTGTTGTTGGAGTATTAAGTCTCTTCATGAAAGATCCTACCTCCGTCGCTAAAAGATTTCTTCGTTAACTAAAAGGTACAATAGACCTTGGGCTATTTTTTTCTTCTTCTGATGATTCTAATCTTGTGGGATATTTTAATAGTGATTATGCGGGGGATGTAGATGATAGAAAAAGCACATCTGATTTTGTGTTTTTATTGGGTGATTACATTATTTCTTAGAGTTCAAAGAAACAATCTATTGTTACTTTCTCAACTTGTGATGCAGAATACGTGGCAGCGACATCATATACATGTCATGCTATTTGTATGGTGGAGTTTCCTATTAATATATTTGTATTGTATTGACTTAAGGTTGATATATGATGTACAGTTATGAGCGCTCAATGTATAAGGCGCGGAATTCATCATTTATTTGTTGGGGGGTAGAATGCAAAGAGTTACCTATAAGAGCTTGTTGCCCTCCTGGAGATGCTAATGGTGCAGTAACTAATTTTGAAATTAAAACATTTGATGGATCCGCAAATCCACACCTGGGTCTTGCTTCTATAATTATTGCTGGTATCCATGGTCTGCGAAGAAACCTATCAATTACAGAACCAGTAGGTGAGCAATCTTTCACTAGTAATTTTGATTTTCTCAACATATTTGTGCATCACTTTTACTCATATTTAATCTTCTTGTTAAACAGAACCAGAGTCTTATGTCTTCGACTGGGACAACGATGATATAAGCGTACCAGAGTCTCTAAGATGCGCTATTATCCATTTGGATTCAGACAAATGGTTTAATGAAATGTTTGGTAAAGAGTTTTTGTACACCAGAAGAGGAGTTATCGGCGTACGTTTGCTTCTTTTTAATGAGTTTCAATTTATTCACAGCTCATGATTATTGTCACTCATATAATAGCGTTTTAAGTACTAACAATAATGAATAACGAAGTATTACACCACAAATTATTGAGCAAAGGATATGTATTAATTTATATATTACGCTGGGGGTGTAGGGTATTTTTTTTGAAATATATATTGTGAAGATTCTAACTATGATTTCTTCTTTTGCAGGATGAGATTGGACACTATTTCGATGGTGGAGAGAAAAAATACATGCATGTTGTATTCAATTATTAGGTTTTGCCTTATCTATCAGTAAGATCATTAGCGGTCTATATTGTTTTCAATTTTTTATTTTTACCCTATTTCTCGTTTGCTTGTTTTATGGACTTGTTTAGTAGAGCACCACAGTTATTTTAGTTTCTCACTTCTGTTAAACTTAGTTCAAGCTTCACATCGGTAACTGTTTGAAAGAGATTAATCTTTAATAAATTCTATATATATCCTTTTGGTGCAACATAATTCTGAGTTACCCAGTTTTCAACTTTGATTTAAAACTAAAATATTGGCCAGCCTAATACATGATCAGCCTTTTAAACTTCTAAAAATATATGGATAGACTATTTGAAAAGATTTAAATATACCCCTCATCCATCTATTAGGTTAAAAATACCCCTCACTCCATATTTTAGCTTAATTTTACCCTTAAATCTGTTAAAACTAGTGGCCTCCTTCTTTTTCATCTTCTTATTCTTATCCTCCGCAACATCATGCATATGCTTCCAAACCTCAACATCTTACTCCACACCCGGAGACTCCTCGCACGCAAGTTCCTCGATATGAAAAACCTACGCACCAAATTCCTTGACATTATGCACCTATCATACCATTTCCAATTCTTTCATATTCAATGTCTCCGTACCAAAGGCCTCCTATACCATATCGACAACCAACATATCTTTGCCACAATGCCAAAGTCGTCACTCGACCACATATCTGCAAAAACCTCTTCAAGGTTGAGGAGAGACTTGACAAAACATATACTCCTCTTACTGAGCATGTAGGCCAACTTTATGAAATGTTGAGGATCGCTGGTCACATCACTCCTATCAATAAGATAAGGATTACTACGCGTGCATTGTGGATTGAACCCTCTAAGGTTTGTGCTAATAATTCAGGAATGGAAGGACATACAATAGAAGAACGTCGTGATCTAAAAGGCAAGATTCAACTACTGATTGATACTTAGCTCATATGCTTGGAGGACTTTGCAACAAAGAAAATTCAAATGTGAACGCACCAAAGTTTACTTTCCAAATAAGGCTTGCGTCGTTTAAGTTCATGTTTTTCACATTCAGACACCCATGATAACATATGGGCAAATAAAGTTGGTCAAAATCTACCATTCAATTGCTGCTCAATAACGTTCTCTTAATATCATGCTTATGCTCTTTGTAATTTGGAACTACGTCAGACTTGATTCCCGTTTAAGAGGGGATACGTACGCGCTCCTATGCGGTTCAGTCTTATCATAATAAAAATTTTCATATCCCCCACTATTGTGTAACTAGGGCAGAATTTTTGAGAGGGTCTCAAAAATTCCATCAAAGAGCATTCTCCTTGCATATCTCGATACTGGGGCAAATTTTTTTAGAGGAACTCAATAATTCAATCAAAATCACTTCTTTTCACAAATCAATCACTGGGATATAATTTTGAGGAGGGCTCAAATTTTTTTAAAAGCATATAGTCTCGCAAATCAAGACTGAGGCAGAATTTTTGGGAGGGTCTCAAAAATTCACAGTCAATCTACAATCTACAACAAATCAGAATATCAAGAGTTCTATAGTGGGGCAGAAAATTTTGAGGGGATCTCAAAATATTCGACAACACTCCGAAGGACATTCTATTAAATATCAAAGGAGCTTGTTGTGTCAAATCATGGATACATATAAACCTCCCCCTTAAACTAACTATTTTTCTTTGAATGCATAAATACTGGTACATATACAAATGCAACTTCAACATACCACTTATGAGCCCGACAAATGACACTCGACCCTTCCAACAAGGCAGATGTCCAAGCTACTACTCAATCAACTATCATTGCATGTGCCTGATATTACATTCTGCTCGATCAAATGCATCATTGCATGTGCTCGATATTACATGAGCCTGAAGAATTGCATCATTACATTATGCCTAATATTACATTATGACCGAAGAAATGCATCATTGCATGTTCCTGACATTACATCATGCTCGAAGAAATGCATCATTACATGTGCCCGACACTACATTATGCCCGAAGAAATGCATCATTACATGTGCCCGATATTGCATGTGCCCAAAAATATGCATCATTGCATTGTGCCCCGAGACTGCATTGTGCCTGAAGTTTGCATATTCCCGAGATTGCATCGTGCTTGAAGTTTACATGTGCCCGAACAAAGTCATAACAAGTATCAACAGATTCAAAATTATAGATACACTTTCTTTACTTATTTTCCGAAGGCGCCATAGTCCAAAGGCATCATCTTTCATGGCCTGTGGATATCATGTCATGGTCTAAGACTTATTTTATGCTTATCATGTTTGTAAGGCTCATAGTCCAAAGGAGACATCTTTCATCGCCTGCAGACAACATATCATGGCCTAAGGATTTAATTCTCATCTATCATGATCCAAAGGTGCCATAATCTAAGGGCATCGTCTTTTCATGGCCTGCAGACAACATTTTCATGACCTGAGGATATACTTTGCATATCATGGCCCTATACATCATAGCCTAAGACATCATTTTCATAATCTTAAGGCAAACATTCATGGTCGATATGGGAAATTGCATCATGTTTACATTTACTGTTTATTTTGTATATATCTTCTCTAATCACACTATATAAGTTATATTACAAGTTACAGATGTGCCGATAACAGACAAAATCAATCGCCTTTTGAACAACCATTTTCACGCTTGCAAACAAAGTTTCGTCAATTACATGGCTACTCACATTATTGTTCAGCTACTCAGGCTGCTATTAGGCTATTTTGGAGATATTATTGGGCTTAACTCGCTACTGTGACCAATTGTTTTGATATTTAGGCTTGTCCACCTTAAAACGATTTGTAGGCTCGTCTGCCTTAAAATGACATTTAGGCTCGTCCACCTTAAAACGACATATAGGTGTGTCCGCCTTATAGGACGTTTAGGCTCGTCTGCCTTAAAATGACATTTAGGCTCGTTTGCCTTAAAATGGCATTTAGGTTCATCCGATTTATATGACATTTAGGCTTGTTCGCCTTTTAGGGCATTTAGGCATGTCCACCTTTTAAGACATTTAGGCGTCCGTCTTAAATTGACAATTTAGGCTTGTCCGCCTAATAGGACATTTAGGCATGTCTGCCTTAAAACGATATTTAGGCTTGTCCGTCTTTTAGGACATTTAGGCTCTTCCGCCTTAAAACGACATTTTAGGCTTGTCTGCCTTATATGACATTCAGGCTCGTCCGCGTTAAAACGACGTTTAAGTTTGTTCGCCTTACAGAGGATGCTTAGTTTCTGATTTTGCAGGTATGATCCATCTCTCTTCTCGTCTTTCTATCATGACTTTCTCGCTTCTCCATCTCTCTCTTCTCGCTACTCTAATCTTATTCATTCAAGCCGATATCGTGCCCTCCGAATACCTTAGCGCTCTTTCAACTTTTAAGAGTTCCATTTGCTCTTGAATTTAGAACTACACGCGACCTGATTCTCGTATAACTAGAGATATGTAGGCGTCTTAATACCAAAGTCTCGGTCTTACCCTTTTTTCAAATCTACATCGTTTCAATTGACCCCATTGACATCTCTCGTTGGTCGGACAAAATCCACTACTAAGTCAATGTTGGTTGACTGACAATTCATTCTTCATTCTCAATCAATCAAGGGGCAGCTGTTGACACCGAATTTTGATCAACCTTTAACCTTTTTTAGGAATGCTATTCGATTAAACACGTATTTTAAAAAATTATATTAAGTTTAGAGTTTTAGTCGTTTTACATAAAAGATGAAATGTTTACTTTACAAAACTATTGTGAATATTATTAAATTATTTTTTTAAAAATCATTAATAAATTTCGAAGTAACTATTTTATTCAAATGTTTTAAATTTGAAGTGATTTTTAAACATATAAAAATATTAATATATGTAGTACTTTAATTGGATAGTAATTCCTAAATTTTTCTCAAAATTATTTAAATTGTCGCCCATTTTATTCTAATTATTTTCAATTCTAGCCTATTCAATTCCAATTTTATTTCAATCATAGCCACCCATTCATTTCAATTCTAGCCAATTTCTTATTGCAATTTTAGTCATTCCATATCTTTTCCAATCTAATTTCAATGCTTCATCTTTGGTCTCATCCGTCTATCTTTAAAACAAATCATAGAATAAGTCCTAGCCGTTCATCTAAACTAATCTTATAATTGTGATTAAATCTCCTATTTCTAATACCTAAAAGACCTAATCCTAAAAACTCATCTTCTTCTCTCCTCCTCGGCAACCATCATTCTCTTCTTCTTCCTCCCTCTCTCTATCTTCTTCCTCTCTCTCTTAACAGATCAGCCTCCCTCTCTCTCGTTCCTCCATTCTCTCTGGGGAGACGTCGCCTCTCCTTCTGTCTCTACGCCTCCCTCTCTCCCGTCACTCTCCCTCTTTCTCCCTCTCTCTTTTCTCCCTTCTCCCCTCTCCTCTCCTCCCTTCTTCTTCTTCTCCTTTCTTCCTCGTCTGACCAGCAGCAACCCGGCGAGGACGGCCAGAAGTCAATCAGCAGCAACAACGACCAACAGCAGCTAGGCCTCTCCGACCAATTTTGTTTATCAATATTGCTCTTGTGACAATGATCGGTGGTGTAAATTTGTTATATGATATGATTAGCATATTTATTCTATGTTGACCTAACAAAAATAGGTAAGATCTTATTGTCCTTCCTCCTGCAAAAAATAAAATGAAATAAAATATATCTTTGCTTGAATTTCTCCATAATTCTTATTTTTAGGTAATATCTTTATTGGATTTGGACTAATTCTTGCTGGACAATTTGAAATTATTTCTTACCATATGCCACTCTCTCTTCACTTGTCCGATTATGGTAAAGTTATATTGACATATTTTGAGTTTTAATCATGCAATCCCATTAAATTATTTATTGCTTGATTTTTTACATATTATCTGCCTGTAAAATGATCATGTTACCTTAATTAAAATAATTTTTTTTCTTTTTTTTTCTCGATTATTATTTGGTAATTGCTTGATTGATTTAGGAAAAAATAAATTAAATGAATTTTTCTACAAATTTTGCTCTTTATTTACATTATTAAAACGGAAATTAAATTTGCTAATTGATCTCTTTGCATTAATCTTGCTATTACGTTTGGTAAAATAATATTTAACTCTTTATTTAAATGAAAATAACTTTAATTGATCCTTTCCATATATATTTTCGTGTCCTCCGTCTACTCTATAAACAACCCCTCCTCCATCATTTTCATTCATGTTTTAATTCACTAACTCAACTCATTCATTAACACTTTCATCACAAGTTCTCTCATCACTTCTCACTCTCTCTTTGCTCTCTTGCTAATCTTAAAAAGTAAATTAAGATTCCGGTAAAATATTCAAGTGCTCTCCTTTGCTACTTTCTTTTGTTCGAATAAAAGTTGGATCAACTTATTTTCATTGCTACTATTTCTTTTATGCTTAACCGGTTAGTATTCTTAATTGCATTTTACTATTGGTCAGTCCTCTAATATTTTTAATTTTTGTTTTGCATTTATTATTATTGTTGTGTGTTTGGAATAAAAGGAAGCACTCCTTATCTTTTCTCCCTAAGTGTGTTGGTATGTCTATGCCTATGTTTTGTCCCTTTTATTTCTTATGTTTGTTGTTTATATATGTATATATGAGAGTAGTTTGTTAATATGAATACTTTACATTTCAATCATTTTTCCATTGTATATGTGTTACCTTACTTATTCTAGCAGGTTTTGAACTTAAAGTTCAAGATGATGAAGAGTGGCCTAGAAGAAATTTCGGACAAAGCTTTGTTTATTTTACTGTTGCGTATATTTTCATCTGTTATTTTTATTACAATATGTGTATAACTCTAAAGCAACTCTTATATATGAAGCAATTTGGGGGATCGCCTAGGGAGGGGGAGTTATGTGTTAATCATCTTTTATTTATTTTTTGCAAACTTATTTGTGTTAAAAAGCATTCCTATAGGTTCATAATTTGTTTGATAAATTTTTATGTGATAAAGTAATTTCGATCTAGCAAAAAAAATTAAAAATAAAAATAAAGCAAATCATATTCGCTCAATCATTTAGTTAATTTTGCCCAATTAATGTTTGAAGTTAATATTATCCAATTTGGCGTGTTAAATAATGAGTTATGACTAATTCGCTAAAATCTTAAGTAAATAATTTGTGTGCTTTTTAGTTACTCATTGAATAAATCATGTCTATAGAAATTTATGCATTCATATGTTATTTGTAATTAGAAAACATGCCTATAAGTCCTATTTAAATGTGTTGATTATTAAATCACTTGTAAATCATGTTTATAGGAATTATCAATTAATTTTTAGCATGTTCATAATTGATTTGTTTCTATACTTTGTCATTTTAGTATGTTAAAAACCTAGAAATCATGTCAATAGGCTTGTAAATTACCAGCATATCAATAACTGAAATAAATTCGTTGTGCATATTTTTGACACTTTTTTTAAATAAACAATTCGTATTGATTTATTGCATCTAATAAATTTACTATCTCTTAAACATAATTTGTGCATTAATAAATAAATTTTCTATTATAAAACGCTCTCAAATAAATAATATTTGCATGTTAAACATTGCTTAAAATAATTTTTGTACTCATAATATTTTGCTACTGCTTCTTTCTAAAATAATTTTCTGCATTAAATCTATTGTTGGTTTTAAAATAAATTTTCTTCCTAAAAAAATAAAATTTGTTGTCCTAAGTTATATTTTGCATTGATAATAAAATTCCCTATTGTTTTAAAATACATGTGTATGTGCGATCATATCTTTTGTTACTTTGAAATAAAATAAAATCTATTATGTCACTAATCATCGCTCACTTTAAAATTAGTTCAACATCAAAATCTACATCCATATCATATTTTGCCCTCATAATTAATCTTTATTTTGTTATTATAACTTCGTATGCTCACACACTTAGCATGAGACCTTTCACAATTATGAATTGTTTGCAAGTATGTCTAATTAAAATTTAGAGGCCAAATTGAAGTCTACCGTGCTAAAATGACCGTTTTGTTTATCTTGTTTGTTTGACTTCGTATTTAGGAGGGTCTTATATTATTCTATTTTGTCAAAACTCACCCTTTAAGAGTCAAATGCCTCTTGGACAATCAAATTGGGATGATTAGGCACCTTTTAGGTACAAAATGCATGTGGTGGTGGGGTAGGGGTAGTTGGCCCTACAGAGATGATGGCATCGACTCAGGATTGAAAGAAAAACCTTGGTTTTGTCTGTCCCTATATGACAACCTATAGAAAATAAAAAAAAGTCGAATGCTGATCCAAAAAGTCTCTCTTAGAGTTTCCCTTCCCTTTATCACTTTATTTGTTTGTTTAATTATATTTATTTGGGGTAGCTTAAAATAAAATAATAAAATTTGTTTGCTTATTTATTTGTCTCTTTTTTTATCCCGCGCTTATCTTTAAATTTTTATTTAATGTTTTTTTATTGTTATCACTTAGTTTTGCATGCTTAAATAATTAATTAAAAATAATAAATTTATTCTCAATTGTTTGATATTTTATCGCTTAGTCTCACATGCCTAAATAATTACTTAAAATAAGGATGCTATTTTAATTGCTTAATATTATACTATCACATAGCCTTGCATGCCTAGCTAATTAATTAAAATAATAAAATAGATTTAATCGTTCAATATTCTTATCACCTAGAAAGAATATTAATAAATAATAGTGAAGTGACCTTGATTGCTACTTGTATCCCACATAAAATGCATGAGATACAGTTGGGACGAACATTCGTGGACATCGAGGGATGCCTAACACCTTAATCTCGAGGTAATTTGAACCCTTACCCTAAACCTCTGGCTCGTTGACCTTAGCTAGACTTAGTTAGATTAGATAGGTTCCCTAACGCGCCTTAATTCGTTAGGTGGCGACTCCTTAAGCTCCAAATTCCAAAAGAGTTGTTAGGTCGTGCACAAAACCCGTTTTTTATGAAAAATGGGGTGCGACAGTATGAAGGTGAAAGTTGTACTCACATAAATGATTCAAGATTGAAAGAATTTCTCAGCTAAAATGAATCTAAACTAAAAGATTATGTAATTGATGAGGCTAGAGGCGACTACCCTTGTTACGACCGGAGAGCACCCCCTAGAAATAACATGGTGTACATGAACTCTTGGAAGTCTTGTACAAACCCATAAACATCATTCATCGTATTGTCATAGGAATTTAATGGATCAATTTAAAACTTTTAATAGCACATCAAATGCTAGATTATCACTTCATTTATAAAATCATAAGTAAAAAGTTTAGATACTAAATTTCATTTTGCCATCCTAGACTCAACATCAATAAAATAGAATAGGGACACGACCCTTAACAACATAAAGCATAATCTATACTATTGCATGAATTTAAGAAAATGACATGTGGTCATTGAATCTTTTAGGAACTTATTTGAACTTGGGGATATGAATCCAAGCTCCTTCATTCTATAGAATATCCTCTAGTCATCACCAGCTAGACTTTGTTTCAAATGATGAAGAAGAATGATATTAGTAAAAGAATGCAATCAGTATGATAACCATGCAAAAAAAATGAGTTAAAGAGGACATTTAGTTAGAAATTATGCATCTTGTCTTTTTGGGAAAACTTCATGAACATTGATACAATAAGTACAATATAGTTCACATACATCATATAGACATGGACACTATTCATAATAACATACAAAGCCACTTATCAAATTTTGAGGCACATTCAATACACACAACCATTGCCTCTCTTTTTACCTGAACTGCTTTCCTTAATCAACCGTCAAGTAATACTTAGTACAATGTATAACCTTAAGATCACCCAAGATGGTCTTTCATAAATATTCTTTATCAACACAACCACATATATTAATAAAGACATAAGCACAACATAGGACATAACCTTCACATAAGAACCATTACCTAAGACAACCTACAATTCACACTAGTGCAATGTGTAGGTAGCATCCCATTATACTACTTACACCAAGAGGTAGGAAGCCATCCTAGACTAGGCTTATCATGTTCATCAAGTCATAACACCTTCACTTATCACTAGACATAAGACCACATATTTCATAACATCATATAAGGACTCATTCATTTTACTACACTTTAGTCATAACTCATTTAGTTCATATCATAGGTAAACCACCCTCATAACCCCTTCAGAATCTTACTTGTGCAATGTAACATGAGTCCCAAACCCCCACATATACTAACTAAACTCATTTAGAAGTCATAAGTGTAATTCACATGCATAATCATAATTCATGTCTTGACACAAATAAATTCAACCTTGACATGCATTCATACTAATCATATATAATCCCTTCTTAAAGTTCACTTGTGCAATGCATAGGTAGGGTCCTTAGTCCTACCTATACTAAGTAAGCTTATCAAGGAGTTATGCGTAGAGTTTATATTTTTATCTTAGTTCATTTCTTAAATTTTGGGAGACATAGTCATAATCGACATAGACCATTTGAGCTACATGGAATCCGGTGTTCTACTCCCACACTGAAAAGAGAGGGTTATACTTGCTAAGGTAGGACCTTCATCAATAATAAATATTCTAGTGGATACACTATGCTAAGACCTATGGGGTCACATAGTTATGGAGCAACGAGATTGCTACTAGACCCTTGACTTGATAGCATAGAGATTTTCATCTCATGAGACATCTATGTTGGAAACCCGTATTTGCTAACGTGAAGGTTCTCTTGTGGGAAGTCGGACATACTAAACGTGAAGCCCCCACAATCATTTTTCATGTTCACTCGGTGCTAAGCTTAATATCTCTTTTTAAACACCTTTAAGCCTTTAATTAACATTAGTTCACAAAGTAAGCTTTAGGGACTTTCTCCCTCATACATCATATAGCTCAAAGTTTTCTAAGATGAGAATGAAGTTTCATATCGAACCTATATTATGTGAGAATGTTCATTCACATAATTCGACCATTCATACATTCATGTGTTTGCACATTCATTTGTAAGAAATACTTTCACATAAACACCTCTAGTCAACACATGCTCATAATTCATTCAACATATACTTTACATGCATAATAATAGATAATGGTGCATATGAGAACTATCCTTTCAACTGACACCATGAATCTACCCTACTCATAATTATGCATGATAGTGTGTGTGTTCGTATTGGTCATCATGATCACATAAGATCAATAACCTAGCTTTTTAGGGAAATTGAATCCAAAGGATCATAACACACATCAAATAACCCTTAAATCATAAATAACTTTACATAAATAGTATTTGGAACTATAGACCACACATCCACATTACATCATAGGAGGTAAGAACATATTAAACGTTATAATACAAGATTCTTAGCATGCATAATATCACACATTCATATAGGGTTACATAGGTAGGGGGTCATTCTACAATGACATGCATTATATTAGACATGTAGACTATACCTAACCTTAACATCATTCATATATATAGAAGACATCACCAATACACCTAGATCATGGTGCTAGAATCAAAGACTACACACATCAACTTCATAAACATGATAATCATCATATTAATTCATCTTTCATCTAATTCCTTCAAGGCCATGATCAAAAAATATATATATAGACAAGAATATAAACTCCGTCACCATAAGTGGACCATACCACAATACATTAAATTCAATACTAAAGACTAAGGAATTAGGTAAACTTACCAAGTATCCAATCTATAGTCACCATTGATCAATTCTCCATAATTCATAATTAATTGACATAGATAGAACTAGGATTAAGCAATATACTATAATTTAATCACAATTGAATCATCTTCTAATTAAGATCACAAGACCCACATTATATCATAAGTTGCGAGATTAAGGAGATCATGGTTTTTTCGTGGAATTGGATTGAAAATCATAATAAAAGAATTTATTAATAATATGTTTATCATTACAATTACTTTGAAATCAGTTTGAGAATGAACCTATGGCAAGATTGCAAGATAGGATATTTGACCTTAGATTCATATTGAATTTTTTTTGAAAGAACTTGTTAGATGAAAGATTAACTAATGATCAAGGGTTACTATACCTTAATATAAGAGAAGCCACAAAAATTTGGACAGGAAATTACTTTGAAATCCATATACCTAGCTTTTTCTTGAGCTTGATCTCCAATGGAGGTTCTGGGAGTTTCATATTTGGGAGGGAAGGGTTTGATTTCAAGAATGAATTCTAAATTGGGTTTTCATGTTTTTAACCTACTTAAAATAACCTAAAATAGAAAAAAATAACCTCCCACACTTTATTTGGAATGTAGGGTCTAATTTCCAATTCACCCCTTAATTTGGCAGTGTCTATTGGCAGGATTGAAGGTTCCAAACGATATGCATGGTGACCGACCGTCGATGGAACAATGAGTGCGTCCTATACTCTGTCTTTTTTTACTGAGACACCATTTTTGGGGGCTTATCTCCCACACCTATGTTTTGGGAAACTCCCCCAATCGACGGGGCGTCAATCAATCTAAGGGGTGTCGTTTACATGGGCGTCATTTGACACTGCCTAGGCAGCACTCTTGCAGCTCTTTGGTCCTCCTCAAGGATCCTTTGGGTGGTCTTGGGGAGTCGTGCCAAGACATTTAGACCCTAAATACATCAATATATACCTTACGATCCTCAGATATGAATTTAGACTTCAAATAACACTCCAACACAAGACAAACATACAAAGGCACACTAGAAGACAAATGACTTTTTTCCGGACGTCTTGGTCATCCTTTGACGTTTGTCCTCAAATCACTTTTAAACAAACATTTACAAGCTTTGACACACTTAATTAACAAGTTAACTCATAAAGCTCATGTGAGGCTCTAGTTTATCCTAATTCATTTGAGGGTTGTCACATTATCTCCCAGTTGGGAACATTTATCCTCGAATGACACTTAAAACAGTTTCAATCATTTACGAGGACTCAATGACCCATACAACAACTCACATCATTCAACATGTATTCATACAACAACCAATGCACCAAACTTACAAGGGAACACTAACTTCATATCATGCAATTTAAGCAACATAATCAAACATGGACTACTCCTGCAATTATTTCAATGCATACATGCTTCTTCGTAGTCATTGTCATTTTGAGGAACTACCTTCTCCAACTTTAGGCATGCTCATTATTTCATCATAAGGTTAGACATACAATGAATTTCAAATACACACCTAGGCATAATCCACACTTTAACTCATGAGAAAATTAAGCAATTTATTTACTTGCACATAAATAATGAATAATGTATATTTAATACAATCTTATAAATTAGACATAATACCCTCAAGGTCATACATGGCATTATCATGTTTAATTGTGTTCAAGGAGGAACTACCTTCTCCTTCTTCTAATTAAAACATACACACATGGCATCGTAAGGGTTACATACAAGCATTCATTAAGGGTCAATTACTTAAGGAGAATTTCTCCACTCATAACCCAAGCATGCTCATACTACTTTTCTCATGAAGTCAAAATGGTAGGTCACACCATGCACAACACAACATTAGCAAGTTATTTTTCACAAAATTTCAGTTTCTAGAATGACACTAGTTTTCATAAACAAGTATTATTTAGGGAAAGTCTTACAATTCATAGGCATACATTAATGACTTTGGCTAGACATACTATCACTTCTCAAGAGTGAGCCTACATTCACACTTTCTAAATCACAAACTCACATATTTTTAAAGGGGTTTTTCTTTTCTCATGTAAAGAAGACTCAACACCTCCTTGTGGGGATAAGGTGCCCTCACATCAAAAGAGTTATTTAAGAATGTTCATTAAGACATTGGATGAAGTTAAATGCACCTTTACCATAGTAAGATGCACAATCAACATGAGATACATCTAATCTATTGAAATCCCTTTTAATGCAATAATGAACTTTCATAACATAGTGTCATTTAAGACATGCCTAACATATGAATAACATGCAAATTATACTTATATGCAAGACTCCATAGCATGAACAAGCTACTCGGAACTCTTTGGTTTCAAGCTTGAGTAAGAACTGAAGGAAAAGATCGGGATATCAACAACCTTACTACTCAAATCATCATACCCACTTAAGGTAAACTCACTAAAGAGAAATCATCTCATTCAAGAGAACTTGGATTTACTAACCTTACTAATCAAGCACAACATCACCCTCTTTCGGTCAAGCTCATGCAAACCCTTCTTAACTTTATTTCCTTCCATATCTTAAGAAGGAACCATTTCCCACTATCTCTTCACTCACACTCCACTAGGTGAGTAATTCAAGAGATCACAAAGTAATACCTAACTTACCCCACCCCATATTAACCACTCCAAGTGATTCTAGCATAGGGAAGTTCAAGGGAACTCAAAATAAGACCATTAAGGGCACTCAATGACCTTACCGTCTAGGCACATTATCCTCCACTTGGGGTAAGCCTAATCAGATATTCATCACCTCATGCCCTTATCCATCAAAGGTCAAGGAAAGTCAAGACCAAACCTACATACTGTTCACATAAGAAGGTTTGACATCATTAAGGATTTCTATTCCTAATCTCATCCCAAGGAGCTTCCTAACTCAACCATCAAGAGGTACTACTCAAGCACCATCACTCCTCTAAGTTTATCACCTAAATGAACTCATCATAATAAATTTAGGATTATGCTACCCAACCACATGAAGCCTTAACTACACCATGAATACCAAGGGTAATTCCATATCTCATCACATTCTACCACCAAGTATTAACAAGGTAAGTAGTTCCGGATTCAATCCTACAAGGGTCATCACCTTTGGTGGAGCCTTACAACTAACCATGCCTAGGTACAATCTGAGCACTTCCTCACATGGACATACTAAGATATATCTTAAAAACAACTAACCACTTCAAAGTAGGTCAACATCAATTCTCTCCCTTTTTTTGAGAGTTAAGGGTACATCCTCCCTCTTAGTCAACCTTAAGGGAAAGCATAATCCCAACTTATGAAATAAAAACCTTTCTTCCCTTTTCCCACCCTTAGGATAGGTTTATATAGGGACTCATTAACTAGTCATAAGTGTTCTCGCATTAACTATCATACTTCACAATCACCTTATAAGGTTCAACACACTATCTCTCCCAAAATCCACACAAGGACATATATGAGGCATTACTCATAAAAAGGGCAACATTCAACTTTCACTATTTACCACATTTCTCTAAAACATTTCAAGCCTACACCATATCATTATACTACCATCATACATAACCATAAAGCAACCTATCATTCCAAAAAGGACTTCCTTCTACCATAACCACTCTTAACAAGCTAGAAGAATATCATAAAATAACTTCTCAACATAACATCTATTTCTTATAATTCACATATTGCCATGAATGACATCTCATCGAAATATTCCAATTTTTTTACCTTCATATATACTCATCAAGTCACAAAACCATAGTAAGCATCATAACTCACCTTTTCTACCTCAAGCCTTGAGACATCATTCCTTCCAAGCAATCACATCTAAAAGACCAATGAACCAGACTCTACTAGAGTTAAGCTCTATGGCACGACACTAGAGTAGTGAAGAAAGTGAAACTCTATCGTCCTATAGCCTCTCGCTCATAGATGTGTAAAGACTCACACCGATGAACAAGACTCTACTAGACATGGCATTACGAGACTTTGGAACCTAAAGACTAATCCCAAAACCTTAAGCTTTGATGCCAAGTTTGTCACGACCGGGGAGCACCCCCTAGAAGTAACATGACATACTTGACCTCTCGGAGGTCCTGTGCAAGCCCATAGACATCATGTCAAGAGGAGCCTCCAGTTATTTAGGGCCAGACGTGGCACGCTGCCAGTTCACTAAGCATGATCTTCAATAGCTAGGGGTTGGGGCAGCGAGCCAAGGATGCGTCTGAACCTTGTTTTTCCCTATTTTGTGCTCCTTGGAGTTGCATCCGAACTTCTCCTCTATGTACTTACTCCCTTGGGCTCAATTTCCCTTCAAACAGTCTTACATTCCCTAATCACATGTCTTAGTGCTTAATCATTGCAAGTTGATAAAAACATAACATTTTGAATAAAAATTCTTCTTAAATTACAAGCTATATGTGGGCAATTATTAGTAAATAGGTATGTAAGTACGCCTAAGTACATATTATATAAGTGAGACGCCATTTTAACCACAAACCAACCAATCACTTCTAAGTTGACTATTTGCATGGACAGACAATATAGCTTGTTAGAATTATACATTCTTCAATAATAACAACATGTTGCACGCCATGGATACAAATAACTTTTTATATATTGAATGAATATAAAGAACCCAATATTTAATCGTGACTTGCTAAACTATATCCATTAATTTAATTATTTTTATACAAAAAATTGATTCCAAAGTGCATTTATCAAATCCATTTGGGGTGGAGTACGTTACATTCATGAGAACATGAAAAAAAAGTATTTCAATAATTCAAACAAATTGACCAAAACTAAGAAACAAGTTTTCATTTTTTTAAAACTTTGAGATAAAATCTTTTATATTCTTGAATTACTAAAAGAAACTTAAGAAAACCCTACTTCTTCTCTTAAAATTCCTGCCAAAATGAAATAAAAATAAACAATGAAAAGTCCTTTTGACTTTTTGTTTGAATGAGAAATTCAAACGTTTCAACGTTATCTGTAATAAGGATAAAACCTTTATTTTTTCTGGTAGTTAGATTTAAAAAAATCTGCGTATGTGTTGAATAAGAATCAAAAACATCTTTTTCTTTTTGAATTTTAGGATAAGGACAAAGATTTTTGTCTTTTAGTTTTCGAGAAAATATGATTTTTTTAAGTTATTAAAGATCACCCAATCCCAGTAGGGTTGCCTATGTATATCTTCAAGTTCAAAATCAAATGTGCTAACTCACAAGATTATAAATCAATTTGATTTTTTTTTAATAAGAAATAAACATTTCTTTTGTTTTCCCGAACAATGAATAAAACTAGTCTTCTAGTTTTTGGGACATTCTTAATAAGGAATAAAAAATTATTTTAATTCTTTGAATAAAGATCACTAAATCAAGGTGGGTTGTCTGCGTGTCTTATTGAGATGCAAATAAGGTGCGTAGTTCGTCTAGTTTGGACAAAAAATTAACTAATAAAACTCCTATTTTTTGAACTTTTAAGAAAAAGATTTTTATTTTAATTTATGAATTTATCGAAAATGTTTTTTGAAATTTTTAATTTTGAGTTTCTACGAAAATGATACCTAAAAATAATCAAAGAATTTAATTTTTTTATATTTTTTATTTTAAAGAAGAACACGAAACAACTAGTATAAAAGAAGATTGAAGAAAAAAATTTCCTCTTTTTCTTTTTCCATCTTTTAATAAGGAAGAAAAAGAAATTCATTTCTATTTTTTCTTTTGAATAATCTCTCTCTTTTTTTAATGAAGGACACAAAATTTCACCATCTTTTTGTTTGGATATTTGAAAAAAGATCACAGAGCTCAAAGAGGGTTGACAATGTTTATCATTGAAATGAGAATCAGGTGTGCATAGTTAATCGAGTTTGGACAAAAAAGAAAGATTTAAAAGGCAAAAAATTTGTCTTAAAATGTAAAGAAAGAATATTTTGAATTTTTATTTTCATAGCTATTCAAAAGAAACTTGAAATAATTAATTGTGTGTTTTTTTAAAAAACAAATAGTAAAAATTATGCATAAGAAATCAAAACATAAAATATTTTTAGGTCTTCTTACGTTGTTTTTGTCTAAAAATCAAAATATAAGTCTTTTTCACATTTTATTGATCACTTTAAAATTTGTCAACATGAATATATCTTTCAAATAAATGCATTTTCATTTGGCACGTAAAATGATCTTAGGGATCAATTAAGAGAGTGATATCTGTCTAAAAGAACCCTATTGCTATGTGCAGTTTCATTAAGTCAAATGCAGATAAGTGGATCCTAATAGGAATAATCATGTTTATGTTTAAGTTTTGCTAAATTCAAATTTGAAGCAGATAGGTGTCTAGATTGACTTACCCGAGTGGACAACGTAGGCTAGGGAAGGACAACATATTGGTAGCAGCATTCATCTGAGTTCATTGTTGGTCCTACCGAACCTAACATATATGACTAATAATCCTTTAATATGGGTCAAACCACTTTTCATTTTATCTCAATAGAAATAATAATTGCATAACAACATTTCTGTGACCACAGTGAAGTGCTTTCATAGACTCAGATGTATTGCGCATTAGAAGATAATTTATAATACTTGGAGGAATATTGATTGTATTGAAGTGTTGAACTAATAAGGGAATACATGGGAGATATATATAGGAGATATAGGAAGGAGTACTAATCCTAATAGGACTAGGATTAAGGAGTACTAATCCTAATAAGAATAGGATTAGTACACAGTAAATACTAATATTATTTAATACTATCTGTTATTATCCCCCCTCCAGCTAAGCTGAGCGGAAGCGAACGGAAGCTTGGAACTGAGGTAATCGTGCTGTCGGCTCGG
>NC_028637.1:77599077-77600107 GCF_001406875.1 Solanum pennellii | reverse complement strand
CCAATTGTTGCGCACGGCGAGTGACAGTACTAGGCGAATGGTTTCCTGCCGAATAACAGGACTGAATGTCTCGAAGTAATCAAGCCAATACTCCTGATTGTAGCCTTTAGCAACCAAACGAGTCTTGTACCTTGAAATACTGCCATCTGCATTGTGTTTAATTTTGTACACCCATTTACAGCCCACTGGGTGCCGCCCATGGGGCTTAGGTACAAGGACCCAAGTTTTCTGATCAGTCAAAGCCTTAAACTCGTCATCCATAGAATGACGCCAATAAGCATTTTTTGAGGCAACAGAGTAGGTTGTTGGTTCACTATCAGGAAGGGGTGTATTTGTTAGTATGGTAGCCTGAAAGGTTTTGGGTTTAAAGATACCGGCTTTGCCACGGGTTAACATGGGATGAGTATTGGGGGGTGGCACGGGTGGTGGTGATTCGGGGGTGTCCGGGAAGGACCCAAAACGGATCGGGCTGGAGATGTTGTGGGTATGGGGTTGTTCGGGTTGGTTGTGAGTGTTGGTGGTGGTTGCGGGTGTATTGTAGGTGACGGTCAAAGGGGTGATGAGGGGTGGTTGGGTAGTGGGTGGAGATGTGGGGGAAGGTGGTGAGGGACCCTGTGTGTATGTTGGGAAAAGGGGAAGGACGCCAATGAATGATGTATTTGTGGAGGAGGAAATAGACTCGTAGGGAAACTCATTTTCGACAAATTTGACATGACGAGATATGTAGAATTTATGAGTTTGTGGGTCAAGACAGCGATAACCCTTGGAGGTAGGATGATAGCCCAAAAAAAATACAAGGACGGGATCGGGGTTGTAATTTGTGAGTAATATGAGGGCGTAGCCAAGGGTAGGCAAGACATCCAAAGACGCGGAGGTTGGTATAATTGGGAAGTTCTTGGTAAAGGAGTTGATAGGGTGATTTGTTGGAGAGAGTGTGACTGGGCATTCTGTTAATGAGGTAGTTTGCGGTGGCTAGAGCTTCTACCCAAAAGGACACATGGAGATGAGATTTATGTAGAAGAGTAACCAC
>NC_028637.1:77569265-77597036 GCF_001406875.1 Solanum pennellii | reverse complement strand
CTGATTTGTCCGTGGCGGTGATGACTGCCGACGGCGGTTCTGTGCTTCCATCTACGTATTTGAGAAGGTAATTGGCCTCAAGGGCTGTAAGAACGGTGATTTTCCATGTAGGGTAATTTATGTCTGATAATTTTTCGGGAATGAGGGCATGAAGATGCCTGAGAAGGAGTTTAACGCCAGAAGGAAGTGAATCGAGAGGATCCACCTCGGTTGTCATGGATGCCGCCGCCCAAGAGAAGAGAGGGAACGATCGGTGCCCTAAAGAGAGAAAAAAACCTAGAGAAAAGAAGATCTAGGTTTTCTGGCTCTTGATACCATGAAGGAATATTGATTGTATTGAAGTGTTGAACTAATAAGGGAATACATGGGAGATATATATAGGAGATATAGGAAGGAGTACTAATCCTAATAGGACTAGGATTAAGGAGTACTAATCCTACTAGGACTAGGATTAGTACACAGTAAATACTAATATTATTTAATACTATTTATTTAATACTATCTGTTATTAATACTATTCCAAAATATTAAATAGATAAATGAGAGAAAAATTAGAATATTAAGCCATAATAAACACTATATCCAAGAAATAATAAAATTAAGTGATAGACAATATTACAAAGCTCAACTGTATAATAAATCTGCAGCGCTAACGCTTACTAAAAGAAAAAGTTCTAGACTATAATATATTGGAGCATGGCAAATCTTCAACATATATATGATATGAAGATCAGTGACAGTCTTTCACGATCCCAAATAGATCATGAGTGACACCAACACTTAGCCTTCTAGGTGGACGAACCAATGAATATAAACTCCAACACATATTAGTTGTTTAGCTTATGCAGTATGACAATAATGTGGAACTCAAATCTTATTCAAGTAAGAAATAAAAATCTGACAGATTCTATAACATATCATTTATCAAAACCTAAAAGTCATCATAATAAGGCATTCAATCCCCAAATACTATATTTGAAAATATCAAAGACACTATAATAGATAAATACAACATTCTTTGTAAGAAAATAAGGACAACATGTCATGTCTGGGAGAATCCAACATGAGATAGAAGGAATGGATCACCCTGGAATCTGATGCATTGGAGGCTAGCAAGAGTTGAAGGCAAATTGAAGTTGGAACACTTTCAACACTCCACCAAAAAAAGGAAGAGAAACACAAGTAAGGGCCAGTACAGGGCAATATGTACTGAGTAAGTATCTTCGACCAACTCAAAATAGAAACTAATATGCATAAAGTAAGAGAAAACACGTAGAGCGACACTTGAAGTGTTTCAGATTTTCAAAAGAGGCCTTAACTAAGTCGGTGTCCTATTACCCCCCAAACAATTTCAAACTTATATTATTACGTCATTTTTCAATCAGCTACATATTTTTTTAAAAAACAAGGGTTATCACATATCAATTATTACGTGAAACGTGTTAAATTAATTTGAAATATAATTTTTTCTTCATTTTAAGTTTTTATTATTTCTCTTTCTCTTAATCTCTCTATCTTAGATTTTGACTTATTTTAATGTAATTTCATTTTAAATACTACTTTATCTTCCACCATCAATTTCAAGTTACCCCTCCCTCCAGTTTTCTTCTTTCTTTCTTTTTTTTTCTTCCTGTAATGACCCAAAAGCTCCTCTTTAGAATTTTGAATATTTATTTAACTTAAGTTAATTAATCGATAGTTTATGGGCTAAAGTGATAATTTATTTAAGACCCTATACCATTTAGACTATATTTAATAAAATATGTGGGTAAAACCTATCACTTTTAGTACATAATTAATAAAAAAAAAGAAGAAATAAGAAAAAGAAGAAAAGGTCGAAGCTTGAGGCGGCCAAGGGGTTTGCAGGTATCTGATTTCCCATTTTCTATATGCCTGCTACATTAATTTTCTCCAATTAGTTTCAATTTCTAGGTTACATGTTAAATTATTATTTTATCATGAAGTAAGGACATATTGTTATGCATATATATTAGTTATTATTATTATATTAATTTACTGTTAGTTTGATTGTTGATTGGTTATGCCATTCATACTTTAAGCATGTTGGATGGCTTGATAATTGAATCATTATTGTAATGTGCAATTTTATTTTAGGATAAAATAGAAGAGATAATACTTGTAGCTAAATTAATTGAAAAAAATAATAATATCGGACTTTGAATTCTTATGGCTGCCACAGTATTTTGGTGGTTTCTGGGAATTAAACAAATAAGATTTGATGGAAAATTGTTACAATAGTCATGGAGTAATCATATAACAACAATTAGGTGATGAGGGGAAAGTTGGGAATTGTCAGAATTGACACTTCCTCTTATTCGGACAATAACTAATTTCCAGGCTTAGAGTGAATTTGATGTTTAAGATTCTCTGCACCAATACACTAGGATTCATATTTTGATATATTGAGACTTAACCTTAAGTTTAAAATTTGGAGGAAATTGAATGATTTGACATGTTAATTGGCATTAAGGTTTAAGAACTTGATTATAAATTTGGAGTGAGTTTTTGGGTCAAGGCTAAACACATAGTAATATAAGTGTTGTTAGTTCCGAAATCTTACTGTGGTCATTTACTTGAATAGATTTCTTTGAGTTGGAAATTCAATGAAAGGGGAAGAATCATGTTTCAAAGTGAATAGATTGAACGAGGCAAGTGAATTTCTAAACTCTTGTTAAGCGTATGAAATTCGTGTATTTCCTTGCGTGGTGTTGAGAACGATTTGGAGACTTGTTGCTTATTTGTTAGTGTTGTATTCCTTGCTGTAAATTGTGTTTTGTTATCAAAATGGTTATTTCCTCATTTATATTTGAGCATGTCAATTGCATTGTATCTGAGACATGATTGTGGTATAAGGATGTATCATTTCGAGGGTCGTATCGCGCGCCATGATGGATATTATATTTCGAGGGACGTATCGCGCGCCGCGATGGTTACTATTATCGAGGGTCGTGTCGTACGCCGCGATAGATGCATGGACAGATATGTCCCCCATGGGTCCCGGACTGAGAAACAGCGGGTGTGTATCGTTAAGAAAGACATGCATCACTATATTTGACATTGCATCTCATGGCATTGCACATTTATTATTGATGGACTTGAACATGTGTTTTGCTGATCTTGTGAGTATTTTTCTGTGAAGCTTGTGACTGTTGAATATTGAGTTGTTATTGAGAATGTGTAAACTGATAGAGTGTGGTTACTGAGTTGTGTGTTTGGTAAACTGTAAACTGTTAGGCTGTAGCGTGGAGGTCTAGATAGGGTGTAAGAAGTACCAGTATTTTGTTCACTTAACTTGTGTTTAGAGGTTTGTTTGTTGGGTACCGCGTGGTTTGGTACTCACCCCTTGCTTCTACAAATTTTTTTGTAGGTTACGAGCCCGAATTTTTGTGATACCTTCCATTCTCTTCCTTTCCGAGGCATCTTGTGGAGGATTGTGAGGTAGCTGCTTGTCATCTCAGCGAACTTTCCTACTACAGTTTATGACTTTGTTTTTACTTGAAAGACAACTTCATTTTAGACTTCTATTTTGTTTCAATTCTAATATTTACATTAGAGGCTTGTGCACGTGACAACCTAGTTTTGGGGATTGAATTAATATGACTTGGTTTTTTTTTTATAGAAATTGTTGTTGGATTGTCATTTACTTCCGCACTTTGTTAGATATTGGGTTTTAGGCTGACTTGTCTTGGTGGGATAAGACGAGTGCCATCACACCCATTTCGGGTCGTGACACTTCCCCTCCCACCCTCACCCTACCACCTACATCAAGTTGAGCCCCTCCTTTATTTTTTTACTATTCTCTAGACTTTGTTGAATCATTGATAAGAAAACTAATTATTTTTCTAAGAAAAAACAAAAATTGAAGGTATTTTTAATTAATTTATCTCATTTTTATATTTAACTTAAAATTTGTAAATGATAATTTGTAAAGAATAAACGAATTCCTCGAAAATTGAAAAAGTTTAATTGGAATTCAGATAGAAAAACTAAATTATACCTACTAATTATATTTAATGTTAATAGGTTTATCCATTTTTTAAAAATGTAAATTAACATTCAGGTATAATTTTAAAATTGGAGTTAAAATAATAGTAGTAAGAATGGTGGAGGTGGAGGTGGAGTTATGGTAAAAAGTGACATTGAATGTGAGAAGTTTCTATGAAGATGACGATTAATTTTTGAAGAAGAATGTCACAGACTTAGAGTTTGCGCTAAAACTCGGTGCGGCGCTTGATAACTTTCTCACTTTTCTTGCAAGCTCTTCTACGATCAATAAAGCCCTTTATGCTAAGATCGATAAGAGAATGAAAGGAAAGACTTCAAAGATTTGGAAATCTTGGAAAGTTTGGAAGAAGACTTTGTATTAAGCTTTGAAGATTACTTTACAGCTTGATTCATGCTTTGCAAATGAATGACATTTCTATTTATACTACCACCTAAGGACTAAAGTGCAAATTGAAATTACTTTACAAGTCCCTATGAGATTTACACATTGGTCCTTTTCTAGGGAATTCAACATTATGTAAGACTTTCTGAGGCATTCTTGAAATATCTAAGGGATTCTGGATTATTCCGTAAGACTCTCCTCAATTCTAGAATCTCCCACGCCTATTTGGCTACAAAATTTCACTGTAATAGTGGAGGGACATGAAATGCTCCCCCACTTGATGATGCAACGACTGCGGCACATTTCTACAAAAACTCCCAAACTTGGTCTTTAAACTGCCACAAGTCTTCGTATCTCTTACATGTGTCCTCCTCGGGAGTTTCTCCATCCTAGTGCACAAGGAACATGAAGTTGGCTTGTTGTCCTTTCTTCCACTTTGCTTGATAATCTATGATAGTCTCAATCTCCCGATCATGCGAGGTGGTGACTGTTATGGATGCCCATTGTGATCGATTATGAATATGATCCTCCCTGTCCTCATGGTAATGCTTCAGGATGCTTTCATTGAAGACCAGCTAGATTTTGAAGTGTGGAGGTAGCTCCAAAAAGTATGAGATCATGCCCACCTTTGAAACTATCTTGAACGGACCCTCATATCTCCGAACTAAGTTTTTATGTACGCCCCTTATTTCTTTGAGTTATCTTGCATTGAATTTTACCAAGACCATCTCACCTTCTTTGTAGTCTGTGGGACGCCGCTTTCGGTCGGTAGACCTCTTCATCTTCTTTGTTTAAGAAGGTTTAAATAAGTGTCTGTAGACGCAAAGTAGTGTGTTTCTTCTTTTTCTTTGTTTAGTGGAGATCTACTCCTATGCTAAGTGTCTTTGTTGTGTTTGCATGTATCACTAGTAGTCTTCAATGCTTCCGTTGTTCACTTTGTAATGTTGTGTTTAGTTGTGTGGCTGGTCTATGTGTGTGTAAGCTTCCTATTTGATGTATTGCTGCCTTGTCCAAGTAGGAATTGGTAGCATCAAGTTGTTCCTCCCATACCTCGGCAAGATGACAGGCGCCCAAACTCTTTCCTTCAAAAGCAACCGGCAATGAATTCAGAGTTTGGGGTTGTTGGCATGTTTCTAAATCAAATGGTGTGCGCTCGGTGGACTCACTCCTATCTAAATTGTAAGAAAACTGCTCCATGTAAAGAGTTTGGCCGATTCCTTACGATGCACACTAACATAGTACCTTAGGTAGCACTTCAATGGGGCACTGACACATTTGGTTTGGCCGTCGATTAGCGGTGGAAACTTGTTGAGAAGGGAAGTTCCGTGCCAAGTATCCCAAACATCTCACTCTAAAAGTTCCCGGTGAAGCGGGGATCTCAGTCACTAAAGAAATGTCTTGGAAGACCCAAACATTTTACAACATTCTTGAAGAACAATCGAGCAGTCTCCTTTGCGGTGCAACCACTTGTATCGGGCATGAAGGTAGCATTCTTGAAAACCTTTCCACCACAACCATTATTGTTCCATACCCATCAGACTTAGGTAAGAAGGTGATGATGTCTATGGTAACGCTCTCCCATGGTCTTTCTACCATAGGTAGTGGATCCAGTAGTCTCCCAGTTGCCTATACTCCACCTTGTTTTATTGCACACAAGACAAGTCTGCACCAAACACTCTATGTCGTCCCGCATGTATGGCCCAAAATAGATAGCCTCAATTAGTAGCACCCGTTCGTCGCTGCCCCAAATGCATAGACCATAGAGTGTCATGGCTTTCCTTAATAATTTATTGTCTTATCGATCCAAACTTGGGTACATAGACCCTCCAACCGGTAGTGAGCAATAGAAAATCTTCCATCCATAAACGTTTGGTTTGCCTTGGGCAACAAACTCCATCAGCTTCTTGGCCTACGAATCATGTTTCGTGCCATCCTTTATTGCATCTTGAATCTCACAATGGTATTTACTGATGGCAGTAAGCTTGGCCTTCCTACTTAGTGTGTTGGCCACAACGTTGCCTCTTCCCACTTGTACTCCAAGACGTAGTCGAACTCTGCCAAAAAGTATTGCCACCTAGCTTGCTTCGGAGTGATCTTCTTTTGTGATTTGAAGTAACTAGTGGACACTTTTTTGGTCTTGACCACGAACTTGGAGACTATTAGGTAGTGTCTCCAGGTACGTAGGGAATGTACAATGGTCGTCATTTCTTTCTCCTGCACTGTGTAGCATCGCTCGGTGTCGTTCAGATTGCGGCTCTCAAATGCTATTTGGTATCTATATTGCATTAAGACTCCCCCAATTGAAAAGTTTGAAGCGTCTGTATGCACTTTGAAAGTATTTGAGAATATAGGCAGCGTCAGGACTGACATTTTCTTCACTACGGCCTTGAGACCTTTGAACGCCCTCTGTCACTCCTCACTCCAAGACAACAGTTTATTCTTCTTCAATAACTCGGTCAGTGGACAGGCTTTAGTTGAGGAGCTACTTATAAACCTGCAATAATAGTTCACAAGTCCAAGGAACGATCATAGCTCGGTCACTTTGGTGGGCGCCTCCCATTCTTGGATCGCTCGAATCTTAGACTTGTCCATTTGTAGTTCACCCTGGCTGATAAAATGGACCAATAAGTACACGTCATGTTGGGCAAACTCACACTTCTACCGATTAATATGTATTTGGTTCTCCCATAAGACTTGGAATGCCTCCTTAAATGCTCCACGTGCTCCTCCAAGGTGTTGTTATAGATGACCATATCATCCAAGTACAACACCACGAACTGATATTAGTATTGATGAGAGATTTTGTTCATCATCGTGCAAACGGTGGCGGGTGCATTGGTTCAGCCAAAAGGCATCAGCAACCACTCGTAAGCGCTGTAGATCATCACGCACGCCATTTTTGGCTCATCTCCCTCTGCGATACTCACTTGGTAGTAGCCTTTCGAGAGATATAACTTAGCGAAATACTTGGACTTGACAAGTCAATCAAACAAATATGCAATTAGCGAGATAGGATACTTGTTTAATAGTTACCTTATTGAGCGCTTGGTAGTTGATGCATAAGCGCAACGATCCGTCTTTCTTCTTCTGGAACAGTATTGGCACACCGTAAGGTACCTTGGATGGACAGTTGTGACATCCCTCAAGGATCTTCTTCAACTAATTCCTTAGATCCTCTAATTAGGGTGGATCCATGTAATAAGGTGCATGTGCAGGTGGCTTGGAACCCTCTTCCAACTCTATCTTGTGATCTACTTTGCGATTATGAGGTAGAGTATTCGGTAGCTCATAGGGCTTAACCAATTTTTTCTCATCAGGACCTTCTCTATAACCGGTGGCAGGGACTCCTTAGCACCATTGTCTTCTCCCAAACTTATAATAGTAGCTAGGAACGTTTGATCTCCGTTATTTAGACCCTTCATGATCGACTGTTGGGCGTGTCCTTCAATCTTCGATACCTTGACTAGAGGTACCATGCATGAACCTTCCCTCTCCATGACCATAAGTCTTTGGAGGTAAGGGTCGATCATTGTATGATACCGCTGGAAGAACTCCTTTCCAAGAATGATATCAAAGATATCTAAAGGAATGACGGTAAAGTTTATTTTACCTTGCCACTTCCCAATGTTATGCTCACTCCTTGGGGAGCCCCGTAGACAGGAGTTGGTGGAGCATTAATTGTCTTGAGACGGGTGTTTCTAAGAACATAGTTTATCCCTAACCTCTTTGCCGCCTTCATAGTCATGATATTTTCTTCGGCCCCAGAGTCTACAATGGCACGAGCTGGTCGTCCATTAATGGAGATGTCTACATACTAAGTGCTGAAGTCTCATGGATTCTCTAACTTCTAGACTATAGCCCGACATATTCTAACCATGCCCAACTGCATCGTGTCCATGTCATGCCCTTGCTCTTGTGCGTCCTTCTCCTTCCATTCACGTCGGATGGGACCAATAATCTTAATCTCTGGGCAACTGGCATAGTTGTGCGGTCCTCCAGATATGTAGAAACAATCTCCCTTAGTGGTATGCGCCCTCTTCTCCGTGTAGTTTTGGCGCTTGAACCACTTGTTATCCGACATGTAGGAGTGTTGCTGCTTTGGGTATGCCTTCTTATCCTTGCATCAGCCACAATCTCCCCCACCTTTGTAATCACTTTTCCTTGCATTCTTTCCCTTCGCCTTGTCATGACGCTCATGCTTAAATTTGTTCAAGGATTGGGGTTGTGTGATGACCTCATCTATGGTCTTACCTTGTCGCCGATCCAACCTTTTATTGTCCCAATTTGTAGTCTGTCCATTAAGTCGAACATCACGTCTTCCTTCGTGAGTTTGGGAATCTGAATCGTTAGAGTTGTGAACTCCTTTACATACGCTCTATTTCTTCCTGTTGGTTCAATTCCCTAAACTTGCGATTAACCTCATATACGACATTGTTAGGGTAGAAGGCTTTCTTGAACTCCTCACGGAATTGATCCCACATGTTGATCGTGCACGTCCCCTTCCCTATATTGACCTCCTTGCACCTCCACCATCGCGTGGCCATCTCCGAAAGATACACAACAACAGTATTGATCTTGATCTTGTCACTCTTCACCCGACTACACTTTGAGTAATTAATAAAGTTCCATAAGATGTTCTCCAACTCTTGGGCTTCACCAATGCCTTCGAATATATGTAGCTTGGGATCCTCGATCCTGCCCTCCCTATCATGGTCCGATGATATAGATCCTCTAGCTTTTGTACCTTCCTAGAGTGTTTTCACCTTGGCCTTCAAGGTCTCAATCGTGCTTAATTCCTTTGTAAGCAAACACTCCAAGGATGTGATGACCTCCTTCATCTCAAACTCAGACCGATGGCGTCCCTCCAATCCTTATGGATGTTGTCAATCTCCTCAAGGGTGAAGTCTTCAAGAGTTTTGAAAATTTATCTCGGCTACATTCATACACTTGCCTAATATATCCATAACCTACCTCGCCACTTCAACGCTTGCGACCCATTCTTCTCCGGCAGTGATGTCAATGGTCTCTTTGTGCAATTCATCGACACTCTCTTTGATGATCAAATGTTGATGAGATGTTAGTGCCTCGTTTGGTGTAGGGTCGAGAAACATCTCCTCATTAAACTTTTGGTGCTTCTTTCCCTCGCGGTTCTTATTTACACCATCTAAATGGACGTTGGTGGTGCTAACAACATTTACGTCACCTTTGTTGGCACTATTTCCATAGTAGAAAACCTCGTTCTAATACCACATTGTCAAGGACTTAGAGTTTTTGCTAAAGCTTCTTGCGACGCTTGAAAAAAGGCTCCCTATTATTACAAGATCTAGTAAGCTCAAGAAAGCCCTTTATGCTAAGATCTCTGGGACGATGAAAGGAAAGACTTAGATGATTTTGAAAGCTTGGAGAGTTTGGAAGAAGGCTTTGTATTAAGCTTGGAAGATTGCTTTACAACTTGAGTGATGCCTTTTAAATGAATGACAACTCTATTTATACTACCACCTAAGAACTAAAGTGACAATTGAAATTACTTTACAAGTACCTAAGGGATTTACACATTGGTCCCTTTCTAGAGAATTCTACCTTATCTAAGATTTTATGATGCATTCTTGAATCATCGAAGGGATTCAAGATTCTTCCATAATCCTCTCCTCAACTCTATAATCTCCCACGTCTATTTGGCTGCAATATTTAATTGTGAGAGTGGCGGGACATGACAAGAAGGAAGAAAAAAATAATACGGAAAAAAGTTGAAATAATTAAAAAATAAGAAAATATACTTTATAGCAAAATACTTGTAAAAAATTATATTCATTATTTTAATTTGTTCACGCTCTTTGAGAGAGTCTGCATACACTCTTTATCTCATTTGAACAAAAGATGATGGAAATAATATCAATTCAAGATTTTTTTAAGGGGGTAATTGGACGCTTGCATAGTTAATGTGTATTTTTTGGAAAATTGAGACAACTTCATGTATCTCTTTATGTCATTTTCCCCATAAACAAATAACATAAAATCCACTATAGCACTTAGTCGGTGGCAAGAAACAATCAACATGAGCATTTGACGGCAACAATGAAGCAAGTACATAATTAGTCAATATTATCAAGAAAAGACATGAGAACTCAAGCCTCGACAACACACTCTTTTGAGGAAGAAGTTCTTTGAGATTGAGTATATTAAGTTATTTTAATATGTTTTGTTTTAATATTATCGTACCGAAATGTGACACCTAGCATTTGATCAAAATATATTTTGTTAACTTGTCGCACCCGATCTAATAATATAGTTAATTCATCATTCTTCATCATCGCTTCCAGTTCATTAACACTATTTCATCAAACCTTTTTTTTTATTGAAGGCATGACTTTGATAGAGTAAGTTTAAGATTATAAATTTCATGGTCTTGGACATACAAATCAATAACAATTACATATAAATTATATAAACCACAATTTTTAAATTCATATTACAAAATTTATAACATAACTCAATGACTATTAGTCACTAAGAGTCTCTCTATCACATAGAACAACTCAACATCAACCGAAAAATTGAAGTTAAGCAAGCTAATTCACCATCTTTTTCCTTTCTTCAATGCGTTAGAACATTGTCAATCTATCAACTACGTATAATTTGTAACTAACGAATCCATAAATATTCATATTAATAACTATATTATCTAGACCCAAAAGCTAACCAAAATTTACGCTCAATTTCTTAAATTTCAAGCCTAGGTACGTTTCATGTCCTCAATTTACATAATTTTAATATTATTCATATAATATAATAAACCTAATATTCAATTATCTATTTCAAATTTATGAAAACTTAATTTATAATATGATAACAAAAAAATAATAATTAAAATTGAAGCCAAAAAATTAGTGCAACAACCATGAACTTAAATTCCATCATACTAATGATTCGCCACGATGGATAAGCAGTAATCCATCATGGACCACAATTAATTGTTCCAATTTTCAAACGTAAAATCAATAGCATTAAGGGATGGAAGAGACTGAATATTTTATTAGATGCTAAAAATGTTGTTGATATGATTCAAAATCGAGCACTGACTTCATGGGAGATATAAGTGTTGTGTGAAGACATTTGGGATCTTTCAAGCATGTTCAATCATATTGTTTGTGTGTTCGTCTTAGCGTTTATAAGCGACTTTAAAATGCGTCTGGCCCGCTCTAGCGGACTCATCCTGCTGTTCCGGCACTACATCAGCGGCCTAAATCCCGCTACAGCGGACTTAGTGCGGACAAAACGTACCCATTCATGAAAAGATCAATTCCATGAGTTTTACTCGTCCAAATTTGATTCCGTTAAGTGGTATGAGTTCCTTATCTTCTTAGATATCCATCATGTAATAAAATTCAAAATTAGATTCCTTATTCATTACTAGATTTTTCCTACACATTAGTGAATTTGATTCCTTTCAAATCTTGACTAGGTTGGGTAATTCTAAGTTACCATGAAGGAGTTTTCTGGCCCCAAGTCTTTCTTCATTGACTTTTCCATAACGACGAAATTGGGTCGTTACAATAAATACCAATATACCCATAACTAGTCCCTGAGTTATCAACTAAGAAAGACTTGTGTAAAGTAAAAGTAGAGTAGTATCTGAACCGTCGAATTACTAGGGGTACTTTTCTCGCATGCCCTTCTTACCGAATATCATTAACTCCAAGGATTTCACATCTCCAACTTCAAACCAACCTATTTAATACCTACACTTCCTCCCTTACCATGAATCAATTAATTCATCTCAACACTCGGGTGATACATATTTATTGCATGTGGACTTAAATTATCAACAATACGAATCTCAACTACCACCTAAGTTGATAGTACACACATCTGTCACATGTTATCAAGGATCTTGACATAATCATAAGTACTGATACTTCTTTACATAACCATGATAAAATTCTAAAATCAAAACTTGCCACAATTATAGGTGAACCTAAACCAACCAACACACACTCATGATACCCAAATAATCATAGTTCTTATCAACATCTCCATCTCACAACATAAATTTCCATAAGCTTATGTTACAAAAGTTTTAATCTTTAGAAATCAGATACTCGTCGAGGGATATGTCGAAGCATACCACCCCTCCAACAACACTATAAAAATGCTAGATTAAGTAATTGTTGATTACCTCTTAAAAACAACATAATTGAATTCAATGATCACCGCATTCAACAACACATAATCGATACATGAACTCGACAACAAAAAGAATACCAAGATTGTCGAACAACCATAATTATGCAAGTTAGCTCTTCTATAAATTCTCCTAAGAAAGATGTTACATGTACAACCTATGAAATAATTTAACAGCTCCTACACAACAACACATAAGCCATCTGAATAACCAATTCTTCCTAATTATCCCACTCATTCAAGAGAATATCGCAGTATCGGTACACTTGCTCCACCACTAGAGATCCACCCACAAAATAAAAACAAACATGACCATAGCTAGTTCATAACAGTTCCAATAAGGTATAAAACTAAACACACGATCACATAAGAATTTATGAAATAACATGAAATGTTTTCCTTTACAGAGTCGATACCTGTCATGTAACACTCTGAAAGTCCATGACCTAATCTAGAGCCTCACACGTGATGAACTAAGACCTAAAACACTATTTTTACGCGTAAAATAATTTATTTGAAATTTTTTGGATGCGTTAGAATAAAAACGTCATGGAATGTCCATGACGTTCAAAGACTAGTGAAATAGAGGTTAGTGTGCCTTGGAATGTATCATGGGGTTTTAAGAGTTGGAATACGATAAAAATTGGTAGTAAGGTGTTAAACAAGTATTAGAAGGTGTTTAGGGTCGCAAAGACTGAGTAAGATTCACCAAGGACCACCATAGGGGTTCTTGGAGAGGACCCTTGAATTTGACCAAAAAATTGGTTTTGGACGGTGTGCATCGATGAGGCAAGCGACGAACCATCGATTGTTCGATGATCCATCTATGGCTCCGTCGTTAAACACTTATTCAAATTTTCAAATGGTTCCAAAATATCCCTCTCTGAACTCATTGATGTCTTGACATTACGATGGCGTCGATGGACCTACGGACCATAGGTCTCGGTCTCGTAGCTGATGTTTGTTTTGGGCTGCCTAATTTTAAGTTAAGGGAATTAATTAGTTAGTTGGTTAATTAATTAGTAAATGGTTAAGGGTTGTATAATTAAGTTATTCAAGGGGCTATATAATACATAAACCTACTTAATCTAACCCAACAACCCTCAATTCCGAAACTCAAATCTCTCTACCTTCTCTCTACTTTCTCTCTATTTCCCCAAAGAACACCATTGAATACAAGGTTCAAGAGCATTAGGGCTTCAAGAATTCAATTTTCTCTCCATCAATATTCAAGGATTGTTAATGTGTGGAAGCTCTTCACTCCTCGGAGTCCTTTCCAAAGAGGGTCTTCAGAAATTTATTTCCAAAAGTTAAATAAACATAGGTTTCATTCTTATTCTGAAATTGATCATTCAAATTGAATTTTTGTTGGTTTCTTTTGATTATTATGGATATATTATGATTTATTTTTGGTAAATTAGGTTATTTCTTGATTTTATACCGAGTTATATGGAAGACATCATGAATTGACCCTATTTCTTATGAATTGATGTTGAATTGGTTATGTGACGATGCTATTGACTTCGTTCTTGTGTTTGATTACTATTATATGATGTTATTAAGTATATATGTGGCTGAATATGGTTGGTTGATGGTAATATTATTTGAGAAGGCTTTTGAAGGTTAATTGGTAAGACTTTGTATCTTGAATCCTTAATTCAATTGTGATTGCTTATATTTAATGATGATGTTCAATTGAAGTATTACATGTGAATAGATTAAGTAGGTGATGGTATGATGAATGTAATTGAAATATCTTGACTATATGAATTGTGATATTATGATTAAGTTATTATAATATAAGGTTAATTATGAGTCACTTATGGGCCTTACTATGACATGATGATGATAATGTTTTAATCATATATGAGGGTTGTATTGAAAGGATGTTCTCATGTAATACCTAATAAGATAATGATATGATATACAAGGGGTTAATTTCTTATATCATATATTAAGTTATGATGATTAAGAATGACTTAAAGACATTTTAAAAAGGGACTTTATCTTAGCACTGAGTGAACTAGTTATGCGAGGTGTCCCTTCCCAGTGTGTGAAGGTAGTTTCACAATGGTTCTCATGAGATGGAGATTACAATGCAATTGTGCATAAATAGGGTCTCAATTATGTATCCTAGTTCTTTAACTATGTTTCCCCCATAGGAATACTAGATAGTGGATCCACCTAGAATTCTATGTTCATGTTTTGATACTATTTTGGCATGTAGACCACCTTCTCTCGGTGTAGGGCTTCCTTACACCGGATTCCATGTTTAGCTCACATGGTATGTGTGGGTTAAGAATTGTTCCCAAAAGTAAAATGAAGTAATAAAGTGAACACTAACTAGAGTGACTTAAGGGGTTCTACTTAGTATAGATAGGGGAATGTGACTCTACTTATACATTGCACTAGTTGACCTTGAGGGAAGTCCTAAGTGGTTGTTCTTACGCACTTGTGATATGTATGAATTGTACATGATAACTTTACATTTTGATGGTTCTATATGATATTAGTTTCATGAATGTACATGTTATTGGTCTAAGTTGATATATATGATAAGTAACATACATGATATGAAGGTATATAAAATGTTGATATTGCTTATGGTCCTTTACTTGGTTTACTTGATTAAGTGAGGTTATGTAACTTCATATAAGTATTTCACTTGTAGACTTGAAAAGGGACTGTGAGTAAGTGTCTTCTATGTTCAAAGGATTATGAGTCTTGAACATGAATTGTTATTATAATTCTATGTTGGAGTTATTCATGCCTACATGGTCTGAATTGGTGTTGTTCATGTTGGTATGACTTATGTTGATGTTATCCATGGATGTCTTGACTTTATTATGATGTTGGTCTTGTGTTGGACATAGACTTGTCTTAAGTAATGTTGTGACTCTTGACTTATATGTGTGCTTGATTATGCATAAAGTCTTTTCAAAGTAACTTAGAATGGTTTTGAACAGATGTCCCATTAAGCATGATTTCAATGTTTTAGGTTCATGTGTTTTCTTACTTAGTACATGTGGTTGTACTAACCCATATTTTTTTCTTTTTTCCCCAAACAATGTAGGTACAGGTTGTGGAAGTATATGAGGCTACTTGAAGAATACTTGGACATCTTTCTCCAAGTGTTGGTAGGTCCATAAGATCCAAGGATGTTACCTTTCCCACTCTAGCTATGTTGTTGCTATAGTGTAAGGACAATCATTTCATTCCTATTGTTTCGAAATGTTTTTGTAAGCCCTATGTGGAAATTATATATTTGTGTAAGGGCTATGCCCAATGTTTCTACTTCGTACTAGATGGTTGAATATGAAACAAAGTATTAGACTAATTCATATGTATTGATTATGTTTTCTAAACGAGAAGCCTAAGTAAGTTTTCTATACGAGGAGTCTAAGTAAACTCCCTATATGTAGTATGTGAGAGGTCTATGTAAACCTCACTATGTATATGTAAATTTTTTTAATTTTTCCTCATTTTAACCTATGATATTTTATGACGAATGTTAAAAGGCTAGTCTTAGTCCTCTCCAAGGACGACAACGCCGGTTACATCTAGGGGGTGCTCCCTGGTCGTGAAAAGTCATTCTCATTCACTTGACTCAACATACTTTTCACATCCTTCGATTGGAGCCAACACTCTTATTACCAACAACCATGATAAATACTCCAACCATTGCACTTATTTAATTTTAAACCAATACCTTGATAATGAAAACCTTCCTGAAATACCTTATCAATCAAATTTGATGAATTTTACAATCTAAAATCAAGTGTAAGTTTCAAATGCTCAATACTTGATACAAATGACCATTCCACCCCTTGAAAATTCATACTTTGGGAAAAATTTATCACCAGGAATGTAGATATACAATGAAGAATCTGAATTGTAAATTCAATCATCTAATACAAACCCCTTATCTATCAAAATTAGCTTATATGTTTATTTAACAAACTTCAGTCGCTTCAGATCCGCCATAGAGGCACCTATACTGTTGCAGCGGCATCTCTGCAGTGACACCAATCCTGTTTCAGCGGCGTCTCTGAAGCGACATCAATCCCGCTACAATGACACTTTTTGAACCAGTGAGCTCTTGTCTGAAAAGTCTCAAAAATCATATTATTTCAATCCCCACCCCGTCATTACAGCTGCACCTATCTCGCTGTCGCGGTGTCGCTGCAGCAGCAATAACCCCGCTGCAGCGGCAAGAATCAAGAAAGTGAGCTGTTTAGAGAATTTTAATTCTCCTTTTTTACAAAACACTCTTAATCCACTACCTCAGAAAATATTATTAACTTTATGATCCATTTCCATAGATCTATTTATCCAATACAAAACAAAACAAAGCACATATAATCACTCTCGAGCTAATGTTTGTACACTCATTTATCAAGCAATTTTTCAATAGCTTTAACCAATTTGAAGGACTTCTGACATTATTACCATAGTCACAACAATACTAATGAAACTATGTATCTGTGCACCCAATTATCTACACCTTTAAAGATAACTCTTTAGCCTTTCCAATCAATACAATTTTCTTTCCCTCGCCTCTCTTTAAATGTTGTATTACATCTCACTATACTTTAATCCTTAAAACTCTACATGATTGATGTCCCACCAACTCTTAAAAGTGTACATTTAACCATGTCACTCACAAAATATTAGAAATATACAACCTTAGATATTCAAAAGTCATAATTACTACACAAAATTCGCTTAGACACAATATTATTATATAGCTGCATCATGTCACAATCTACTAAAAACTCTTATTACTATTATGCTAAATTTTCTCTAACAATCTCTACAAGTCAACATTTTCATCAACATAATGCCTCAACCTCATGTATACTCGTAAACTTCAGGCCTAACAATCTCTACAAGTCAACATTTCCTCATAACTTATATTCAACTGTTGAACATTGAGGTACAACTCGGGGTCCATAATTATGAGTGAGAAAACAGGAGAGGCAGGGCTGAGATTCTTTCTTGCCCTGTCCCAATCTAGAGAGAGAATATAACGCCCCAAAATGAACTAAGGTGAACTAGATCCTCGTGGTTGTTTCTTGAGTTGATTTTAATTTAATCTAAGTAATTTTAGTGTCCTTAGGCAGTGTGTGAAGATTGTTTAAGTTTGGTGTTCAATCGACCAAGAACATCAATGACGTTCGGAAAGTATGCCTTAGAATGTACTAGTGTATCTTGTTGCATTTAGACTGGTTTTACGTGTTCGATTTACTTAAAACTTTCATGGGATATTCCTAAGACCTAGAATACTTATTTTAGAGTTTTAAAGTCTGGGAACGACCCCACCTAGGACCCCCAAGGGTCCCTAGATGAAGGGCACAAGACTTGGGCAAAATCTGCCAAAAAGCATGGCCATCGACGACCCTAAGGATAGTCCGTTGGTCCCTCAAAAGTCCGTCAACCTAGGGAGTATATTGTACCAGTGTTTTAAGTTGTCCATTCTCCATTTTGATCTAAGTATCCACCAACTAGACCCTACCAACGGTCCGTTGGCTTGAAAATGGTCCGTTGGTGAAGGTTCGTCTGTGAGGCCTGCAAATTTGGGAAGTTTTTGCCAACTTGGGGTGTTTTATGTAAATACAACCCCAAGACTTTTAATAACCTAGATGGATAATTTTAGTATTTTTAGGTTATATTAAAATATTTTAAACCCTAGACCTAGACAAGCCCCACTCTTAAAAATATTCAAAGTCTCTCTCTCTAAAGACAAACTCTCTCAAGACTCCATTGAAAGCTAGAGGTCAAGGAAGGAAAGGAGGGCTGGTTGTACGTGTCTCTTCATCAAAAACTCTTGGATTTTGATTTCTTAAGTATGGTATGGTATCCATTCTTGAATATCTTTTCATTCAAGAAGCCAACTTCCAATAAGGTTTTCAAATATGTTTCTAAACTCAAACTTCTTCTAACTTTGATTTCTAGTAGGGGTCATCTTGTTATTATGTTCTAATGGTATAAATATATTTACTTTGGGTTTAATTGATGATTTTATGTGAAAACTCTAATGAAACTCTTTTTTATGCATACTTTAACTTTTGGCTTGAAAATGGGTTATGTGAGCATGTTTGAGTAGGGTATGAACTTGGGTCTTCTTGTATTTGTCATGTTGGTGTAGCTACTGACCTAAGGGACTTACTATGGTGAAATATTGATAAATTGTGTATGAGTGATAATGGTTTGATTTGATGTTGAGCTGCTTTCATTATATAGTTCATATTATGAATCGATATTTAGTGGTATGGTCCATCTTATGGATGGCGATGCCAATTGAGGAACTTGATGTTATTTAGTATGTTTTTAATATGTAATCTTGGAGGTTTAACATGTGAAATGAAGAGATATTGGAAATGGGTCTTGTATTGTGTTTGGTGTAGCTTGAATTGCATGTTTGACCTAGTTTAAGTCTAAATGAAGTATATGATTATGAGAAGCATGCAGAGTGTGTAACTTAATGAATCAAGGTCAAAGTATGTGTAGAATTTAATAATAATGAAATGAAGTTTATGTGAAAGTTGTTCTCACATGTACACACACACTCTCACTTAAAAGAATGTATGATGCTAAGTTGAGAAAAGGGGAGTATTGGGGTGGACACTCTTCGTGAGTTGAGATGATGTGTCTAGTAGCAAACCCATTATACCTAACGAGCCTTCAAACATAGGTTGGATAATAATGCCCTTCATGACTTGAGATGTGGTATTCACTAGATATCCTTAACCTATAGGTTCAAATGTTGAGAAATTTGTAGGGAGTTATGCCTAGCACCGAGAGGTTATGAAGGAGAGGTGGATTACACTTCGTGAGTTGAGATGTTGTATTTCCAAAGTACCTCTTGAGATGAGTACTCCTCGTTTAGTAGAGAATCAGTTACTTGGTAGCAATCTCCTTATCCCTTAACTATGTGTCCACATAGGTGTAGCTATTAGAAAAGCCATGTAAAATCTAAGAAGCATGACCTTACTCTAGAAAAGTAAGGATCCCTCATCCGATAGGGGTTAATATCGGGATTCCAGGTCTAGATATCATGTTCTATGTCGCTTAAGTTAATCCCCCACAAAGAATATATTGAACTAAGTCTTCTAACAGAACGTACTACTTAGGGTAGGTGGTGGTATGGGACGTTGTCTACTCATTGCACTAGGTAGGACCTTTCGAAAGGGAAGACTTGGTGCCAAACCTTCTAAAAGAATGTACTACTCAGGGTAGGTGGTGGTTTGGGACGCTATATACTCATCGCACTAAGTAGGCATTCCGAAAGGGAAGACTTTGGTGGTTTGTTGGGTGTCTTTTAATGTCTTGCCATTGATTGAGGGGCATGTTTCTCCCGAGTTGAGTAAGCTCGAAAGGGTGGTCTTCAGGGTTGCTTTGGTGTGTAATGGTGGAGGAATATGCATACTTCCTTCATATATTACCTTAATGAGTCTTAGGATAATTCTGAGGTAGGGAAACTTTTAAGGAAAATGAGTTCACTTTCTCTTTTGCTTGGCCTTGGAAGTTCACTCATTTAGTGTAGGAGAATATATTGTAATTGCTCAAGTTGAATTTGTTGTTAATGCTTTAAATGATTCATTTTCATTGTTCAAATGTATTTAGTGTAAATGCTTAAGGAGTTCATTGTGAAGGTCAAGTTGGTTTACTGTAATGTTCCTTGTTGGCTTAAAAACATGGGAATTTTTATCTAAGTTGTAAATGATGGTTAGTATGATGTTTTCCCTTTGTATTCATGAATGTTTTACTTAAATTGCATGAAAGCTATTTTACTAAAATGTCCCTTTTTACATGTTTTTGCATATGCCATACTTAGTATATTGTTTTGTACTAACCCCTTACTTTTTAATACTACATAAGTATAGGTTTGAAGCTTTTGAAGGTTCGAAGGCTAGAAGGAAGAGCTTGGGAATGTTTCTCTCAAGGCAAAGTATGTCCTCATATATTCGAGGGCATAGTCCTTTTCTTAGTTTTTATTTAAAGACATGTTATGTATTTTACTTTCTTGTAGAGGGCCATGTCCCTAAGATATTACGTTGTGTCTTTAAGTTGGATTGTGACGCCGAGATTCTCTAAGTATTTATGAAAGATTGTCTTTTATTAATTATATATGAAAAGTTTTAAACTTCCGCACTACTTTTCATGTCTTATGTGATGAACAATAGTAAAGGGCTTGTAGAAGACCCAAAGGGTCAAGTACGCCTGGTCACGAAACGAGGGTTCTCCCTTACTTGTAGGGGGTGCTTTCGGGTCGTGAAAGACTTGGTATCAGAGCATAAGTGTATGGGAAATAGTTTAGTATCTAAAACTCTCACAAGCCACATCTGGTGGTATCTTGGTCATTGGTGTGAGTCGCGACACATGCATGGACAAGGGGCTATATGATGATAGAAGTTTTACTTTCGTCTATATTATTATGTCGTGCCTTAGAGTTGAGTCATATAAGGTGTCTTCTCTTAACCTCTTCTCTTTGTGTTTATAGGACATGAATACGAGGAGATCGACCACTAGAATGGAGTAGGGTGGTGTAGCTAATGAGAGGAACCCTCTTCGTGACCAAGTTTCTGTTGTTGGCCTAGAGGAGGAAGAGAATGTGGAGGTTTTCTTTCAACAACCTCAAGTGCCTCCGCAACCCCGAGAACATCAAGTGTCCTATGACTCAAGCTCCTTTTGTTGAGGGTGATATGACTAATGCAGAGTTGCGGGCTGCCCTAATGAACTTGACCCAACTAATGACGGCTCAAGCTCATGTTGTCAACAATCACTTTATGGGACAAGCTAACCAAGGAGATAGTCCCTAAACAAATGCTAGTACTCCCGCCTCTAGGATTAAGGATTTCATGAGGATGAACCCTCCTACTTTCCATGCACTAAGGTGGACGAAGATCCACAAGGTTTCATAGATGAGGTTTTCAAAGTGGTAGATGCTATGGGTGTGACCCTTAGGGAGAAAGCAGAGTTAGCCGCTTACCAACTTAAGGATGTTGCTCAAGTGTGGTATGAGCAATGGAGGGGTGAAAGACCCTCAGAAAGTTGTTTGGTTGATTGTGAGGTTTTCAAAGAGGCTTTCCTAGATAGGTTATTTCCCTTAGAGTGGAGGGAGAAAAATATGGTTGAATTCATGAACTTTCGTTAAGGGGGAATGAGTTTGAAAGAGTACTCTCTCAAATTCACCAACTCTCTAATATGCCCCAACCATGGTAGCCAAACCTAGTGCTAGGATGAACAATTTTGTGATGGGAGTGTCAAGCTTGGTGGAAAAAGAGTGTCATAGGACAATGCTTCTTAATGATATGAATATCTCTAGGCTCATGATTTATCTGCAAAAAATTGAGGAGTCCTAAATTAGAGAGATAAGGCAAAAGTGTAAAAGGCCTACTTCGGATGATTCTAGTCACCAAAGCCTAAGAAGAGGTTTCATCCCCAAGATTCTTCCATGGTAAACAAGAATAGGTCTCCAAATCAACTTTCTTAAAGTGGTGGTCATTCTATGAATGGGCTAGGTGCCATACTTGTGGAAAGCAACATGAGGGTAAGTGTCTTGCCGGAAAGGATGGTTGTTTTGCATGTGGTAATAAGGTAGACAAGATGGAGGACTGACCAAACCTCAAATCAAGGGGGAAATATGTCAATCAGTCTTCCCTAGATCCTAATGCTCCCAAGAAAAAACCCTTCCTATGGGATGGGGGCTAGGAAGGATAATTAATCTGGATTGATAGTTTTGGTAAGTATTAACTCTTTTTTATTGTTGACTTTGTGTTATGAAGTGAAATTATATGGTTTTATAGTTCATATGATCATGTAATCTTGATGAATTAATTAAAGAATGAATTTTCGAAAAATTTTGGTAACTTGGCAGTGTAGCTAGTGAACTTCACTGTAAAAATTTTGATTTTTTTAGAGAAATTGTGTTGTCTTTAATTGAAGTTTCAATGTGTTTAAAATTATGTATGTGAACATGTTTAATGTTGGGGAATGTAGTTCCTCCTTAAAAAAAGACTAAGAGTGAATTTTGACTTCTTGAAGTTTTGATAAAATAGTTTGTATTGCTAAGTGTTTGAAAGTGTGAAAGGATGATCTTTGTTAGTTGATGCTTGATTTTTGAGTGTTTTTATCATTAATTAAGTGTTTTATGTGATGCTAAGTGAGTCCTTATTATTCAAAAAGTGTAAGTATCAATCGAGGACGAATGTTATTCCAAGTGGGGCAGAATGTAATGCCCCAAAACGAAGTAAGGTGAAATAGAGACTCGTAGTTGTTTCTTGAGTTGATTTTAATTTAAACAAAGTTAGTTTAGTGTCCTTAGGAAGTGTGTGAAGTTTTGTTAAGTTTGGATTTCAATCGACCAAGAACGCCCATGACGTTCGGAAAGTATGCCTTAGAATGTACTAGTGTATCTTGTTGTGTTTAGACGATTTTTACGTGTTCCTTTTACTTGAAACTTGAATGGGATGTTCCTAAGACCTAGAATACTTATTTTAGGGGTTTATATTCCGTCCACGACCCCACCTAGGACCCACAAGGGACCCTAGATGAAGGGCCCAAGACTTGGGCAAAATCAACCAAAAAATAGTGGCCATCGACGACCCTAAGAACGATCCGTTTGGTACCTCAACGGTCTGTCGACCTAGGGCGCCGATTGGACCAGTGATTTCAGTTTTCCATGCTCCATTTGGAGCTAAGTATCCACCAACAATACCCTACTAACGGTCTGTTAACTGAACGATGGTCGATTGGTGAAGGTTCGTCTGTGAGGCCTTCAAATCTATGAAGTTGCTGCAAACTTGGGGTGTTTTATGTAAATACACCCAAAGTCTTTTAAGACCCTTGGTGGATAATTTTAGTACTTTTAGGTTATATTAAAATAGTTTTAAACCCTAGACCTAGACAAGACCCCTCTCTTCAAAATATTTAAACTCTCTGCCTCTCTCTCTAAAGACAAACTCTCTCAAGACTCCATTAAAAGCTAGAGGTCAAGGAAGGAAAGGAGGGATGGTTGGACGTGTATCTTCATCAAAAAAATCTTGGATTTTTCTTCCTTAAGTGAGGTATGGTATCCGTTCTTGAATATCTTTTCATTCAAGAAGCCAACTTCAAAAAAGGTTTTCAAAAGGGTTTCTAAACTCGAACTTCTTGTAACTTTGATTTGTAGTAGGGGTCTTCTTGTATTTAAGTTCTAATGGTTTAAATGTATTTATATTGGGTTGAATTGATGATTTTGATTTTAAAACTCTAATGAAACTCTTGTTTATGCACACTCCAACTTTTTGCTTGAAAATAAGTTATGTGAGCATGAATTGAGTAGGGTATGAACTTGGGTCTTCTTGTATTTGTCATGTTGGTGTAGCTACTGACATAAGGGACTTAATATGTTTAAATATTTATACATTAATTATGAGTGATGATGGTTATATTTGTTGTTGAGTTGCTTTCATTATATAGTTCTTGTTATGAATTGATATTGAGTGGTATGGTCCATCTTATGGATGGAGGTGCTAATTGAGGAACTTGATGTTATTTAGTATGTTTGAATATGTAATCTTGAAGGTATAACATGTGAAATGAAGATATATTGGAAATGGGTCTTGTATTGTGTTTGGTTTATCTTGAATTGCATGTTTGACCTAGTTTAAGTGTAAATGAAGTATATGCTTATGAAAAGCATGTAGAGTGTGTAACTTAATTAATCAAGGTCAAAGTTTGTGTAGAAGTTAATAATAATGAAATGAAGTTTATGTGCAAGGTGTGCTCACATGTACACACACACTCACACATAAAAGAATGAATGATATTAAGTTGAGAAAAGGGGAGTATTGGGGTGGACACTCTTCGTGAGTTGAGATGATCTGTCTAGTAGCAACCCCATTATTCCTAATGAGCTTTCCAAGATAGGTTGGAGAATAATTCCCTTCGTGTGTTGAGATGTGGTGTTCACTAGATATCCTTATCCTATTGGTTTGAATATTGAGAAATCCATGTAGAGTTATGCCTAGCACCGAGAGGATATGAAGGAGAGGTGGATTACACTTCGTGAGTTGAGATGTTGTATTTCAAAAGTACCTCTTGAGATGAGTACTCCTTGTTAGTAGAGAATCAGTAACTTGGTAGCAATCTCCTTATCCCTTAACTATGTGTCCACATAGGTGTAGCTATTGTGAAAGCCATGTAAAAGCTAAGAAGTATGACCTTACTCTAGGCAAGTGAGGATCCCTCATCCGATAGGGTTTAATATCGAGATTCCATGTCTATCTCTCATGGTCTATGTTGGTTGAGTTAATCCCCCACAAAGAATTGATTGAACTAAGTCTTGTAAAAGAACGTACTACTTAGGGTAGGTGGTGGTATAGGACACTATCTACTCATTGCACTAGGTAGGACCTTCCGAAAGGGAAGACTTTGTGCCAAACCTTCAAAAAGAATGTACTACTTAGGGTAGGTGATGGTATGGGACATTATCTACTCATTGCACTAAGTAGGCATTTCAAAAGGGAAGACTTTGGTGGTTTGTTGGGTGTCTTTATAGTCTTGCCATTGATTGAGGGGCTTGTTTCTCCCAAGTTGAGTAAGCTAGAAAGGGGTAGTCTTGAGGATTTCTTTAGTGTGTATTGGAGGAGGCATATGCATACTTCCTTCATATATTACCTTAGTTAGTCTTAGGATAGTTCCGAGGTAGGGAAACTCTTAAGGAAAATGAGTTCACTTTCTCTTTTGCTTGTCCTTTGAAGTTCACTCATTTAGTGTAGGAGAGTTCATTGTAATTTCTCAAGTTGAAATTATTGTGAATGCTTTAAATGATTTATTATCAATGTTCAAATGTATTTACGGTAAATGCTTAAGGAGTTCATTGTGAAGGTCAAGTTGGTTTACTGTAATGTTTTTTGTTGGCTTAAAATTATGGTAATTCTAATCTAAGTTGTAAATGATGGTTAGTATGATTTTTTTCCTTTGTACTCATGAATGTTTTACTTAAATTGCATGAAAGCTATTTTACTAAAATGTCCCTTTTTACATGTTTTTGCATATGTCATACTTAGTACATTGTTTTTTACTAACTCCATTCTTTTCTATACTATTTAAGTATAGGTTGGAATCTTTTGAAGGTTTGAAGGCTAGAAGGAAGAGCTTGGGAAAGTTTCTCTCGAGGCAAAGTATGTCCTCATATATTCGAGGGCATAGTCCTTTTCTTAGTTTTTATTTAAAGACTTGTTATGTATTTTACTTTATTGTAGAGGGCCATGTCCCTAAGATATTATGTTGTGTCTTTGAGTTGTCTTGTGACGACGAGATTCTCTAAGTATTTATGAAAGATTTTCTTTTATTAATTATTCGTGAAACGTTTTAAATTTTCGCACTACTTTTCATGTTTTATGTGATGAACGATATTAAAGGGATTGTATAAGACCAAAAGGGTCAAGTACGCCCAGTCACGAAATGAGGGTTCTCCCTAACTTCTAGGGGGTGCTTTCGGGTAGTGACAGATAAATCCCACTCCACTTGCTCTGCTCTTGCAAAATGAATCTCGTGCCAGCGAAAAGTAGAACATAAGTCAACCGATCACTAATCCATTGGTAAAATATATCATCATAATAATTATTAGTTGGTAATATTACATATGAATGTATAGTTGAATAGTAACTATGACCAGCTCTAATAAAATTGATTGGTAAATTATTAATTACTAACTTATATTTTAGTAGTTAGTAAATTACAAATAGAAGTTAATTTTTTTGGTTAATCAGCGTCTACTGTTGAGGATTTCATATTTAATTTGTGTCATTAGGCGTTTTAACTTTTAACTTTTAACCAAAACTTGACTTTGTTGAATATCTTTTATAAATGTGCTCAGATTAGAAATCCGTCAGTGTCAATAGTTTCGAAAGATCGTTTTTTATCATCATGCTCGAATTGAAATTTTGTCACCGCAGTTAGCCATTTAAGTTTAGTTTTTATCTCATAGGATGGTTGGTTTGGGATTTGAGACTTCTTTTCAGTTTACGTCGTTAAACCTTTTAACATTTGGGTAAATTTTGAATTAGGTCAATTTTCTTGGAAAACATGCTCAAATTTGAATTTCGTCAGCGCGACTACTTATGGAAGGTCATTTTACGCTTTATAGGATGGCTGGTCTGGATTTTGAGGTTTCTATATTCAATTTGTACCGTTAGGCGATTTGACTTTTAACTTTTAGCAAAATTTTGACTATGCTTAGAATTTTTTGTAAATGTGCTCTGATGAAAATTATGTCAGTTCAATTATCTTTGAAAGGTCATTTTTATATCTAACAAGATGGTTGTTCAGGTTTTGAGACTTCGTTTTTTAGTTTGTGTTTTTAGGCGTTTTAACTTTTGGTCAAAATTTATACTTGGTCAACATTTTTTGTAAACATGCTCAAATTAATTTTTTTGATATAATGATATGTGTCATATTGAGATTAATTTAACTTGCATTGTTTCTTTTAATTTTGATTTATAAAATTGATTAATAATTTTTGATTTATATTCGTTTTCTTAGATTTTTAAATCCAATGAATTAATAAATATTTTACTATTGAATAATTATTCAGTTAATAATACTTTTGAACATATTGTCAATCAATTACTCAGCTAACATTAAACTTAATGATATATTACTTATAAACTGACAATCAATTAATAAATTTATTAGAAAAATAAATAATCATACTAAAGTATTTTAAATTTATTTACAAACAAGGGTTATGGTGTAGTGGTAAGTACTCTGGCATCTTTAACCAAGAGGTCTTAGGTTCGATATCGTTGGGTACATAATCATATTTGTTAGGGAGTGCTTTACCACCCAATGTGGGACTTTCCGGTGTGTATTCAGATTTAGTCGGGCTCCAATGTGGGTACCAACACCGTATGGAAAACCAAAGAGAAATTTTAAAAAATATTTAAAATTTATTGGCAAATTACCACCACAAATTTTGATTATTAAAAGTACCAACCAATTACCCATGGATTAATAGAAAAATGAAGAAAAAAGTTAACTAACTCCTTTTCAATTCGTTTTGTCAAGGTACTAACGATATACTAACCAAAAATTAGTTGGTAAATTTACCAATGGAAGTATCAGGATCATATTTCAAAAAATTTTAACAGCATCTTTAGGTGTTTACCAACTGATTATTGGTTAGTAAGTTT
>NC_028637.1:77514265-77564265 GCF_001406875.1 Solanum pennellii | reverse complement strand
GCACATCACTTGTACTAAGTATGCAAACACATGCACACATAACATTTGAATCATGATGAAAGAGACATTTTATCAAAGCATAATGAGCTTACTGTAAAGCCTTCTTTATACACACACAAGAGACTTTGACAACCAATAAGTACATAATTCTCAATACAACATTATATACAACACAAGACAAACAATACTAAGTCAAGTCAACATATGTGTAGCCAAACAACCTTAACATTATAACCACAAGGAATATATAAGAACTGCATAATATTTCAACATAAACTAGACCCTTACACACAACCCCTTATCACTCTTCTAAAAGACAGTGTTTAGCGACGGATATTAGCAACGACATATATTCCTTCACTAAATAGTGACGGATCAACAATGAAATAGACATTGTGTTGCAATAATTACTAATAACTTTTTGAGTTACAATATAGCGAAAGATTGACGATGGAATATTTTTTTTGTCATTGTAAAATAGCGCGAAACTTTGGCGCCCTAATTTTCGCTATAAATTTTGCAACAATCTCGGTGTGACGAAATTTGTTAATTTTTTGCGACGTAATTTGTTTCTAGATTAGTAAATTTATTTTTATGAATTTTAAATTATACAGCGACGAAATTTTATGTTGCTAAAATCTATTATAAATAAATATTATTTTAGTAGCAACAGATGTCATAATCTTTCACTAAGTTTATTGCAAATATTTTTTAACATAGTTTGAACTTTGTTAACTTAGATCAAAGCAAAAAGGGAAGGACAAAACATTTTCCCTTATAATAGGATTTTCATCCTCATGTGAACTCCCACCTCAGCTCCGGTGTCAACTCCCATCTTCTTCATCCTCAGTCTATAAATGCTTCCACGCTTCTGATGCCTCAGGTGAAAGGTAATTTATTTTTGCTCATCTATGTACATCTCATCTATGCAAGACATGGTTGTGCAATGATTCTCTTGTTTGAATTCATGATTGTCGGGATGCATAACCCTTGAAAAACCCTTGAAAGAGGTGGAACAGGTATTTGCGGGGGAAAATCAAATATATTTCGTTTTAATAAAAATTATAACATTGGAGATGGAGTTTTGTTTGGTGATGCTTTTTACAAAATATACTTATGTTCATCTCGTGTATACAAATAAATGTTTCATTTTATTGGGGGGCTTTGTTATATTTGGATTATTATGGTTCTTATGGTATGGATGTTATTTGTACAAAGGTTTAATTTTCAGGGATATTGATTTATTACCCAGGTGGAAAATTGTAGATTTTGTGTTTTTTAGATGAAAACTTGTTGTATCTTTGTTGATAGTGATGTTTTGGTTCTATCTGTATCATCTAAGAAAATTGTATGAGTCCTATCTTGAGTTGTGGTTTGGTATGTTCTTATTTTAGATCTTTTGGTTCATGAATCAATCAATAATTCCTCAATCCCAATTCTGAAACTATTTGGTGTCAACTATGTGAATCATTGGTAGTCGTTAAATGATTTGTCGTAGTTTAACTATAGTAACACTATTTCAAACCTGATAATCAACCTATTACAATCCTGTGTCTTTATGATAAGCTTATATAGACAAAGTTGTTTTTTTTTCTATTCATCATCTTAATTAAAAAATGTAGAAGAAATATGGAGATAACAATATGTGCATCTACCTTTTTGGAACATTAATTTGGTAGTTGTTAGAAGTGATCGACTTTTATGCGTATACTCTTCTCTCCTCAAACTCCACCTATTCGATTTATATGTTGTTGTTATATCATTTACTAAATTTTAATTTAATTAACTTGCGACTGACATGCGGTTGATTTATTTCATGTTTCATCCCTTCTCTTGCATTTATCTTTTTGAGTTGATCTATTCCATTCCATAGTGTAGTGAATCTATTATGATGTCGTTACTTAACATAAACAATTGAGATTTCACTTAAAATATGACTATTGGCTATAGAAATAAATATTGTGGTAATGATACCCTGTGGCAGAAAACAATTGAGATTTCATCCTCTAGTTTTGCCTCCCCTCCCTTATGATGTTCATACGTAAGTAGAATTCTTGTAATGTGCTAGTTTTATCAAATATGTGAAGGCCTATGTGAACCTAGTGATCAACTTAAGTATTTTTGTTCTTCACATATGAGGAATCTCTCGTCCTTTAAGGCTTTGATGGATGACTAAATTACAAACTGCCGGATCATGTTAGCTTGAGTTTACCATTTGGGGTTGCTTTTAAATGAATTTCTTAGTAGATTAATTTAATATTGGAGTGTGGTGACTAGGTGGATAAAACCATTGAATGTAGTTTATGTACAATAATTGAAACTTCTCCAGTTAACTCTGTGGTATTTTTTTGGTAGTATATTTTATTTCCTTTTATCATATGCATGATTTCCATCGTTCACTGAAAAGATGGCAGAAATGGTTGTGTTTCTGCTAAGCATTCGAGTAAGTCATTTACTGTGTGATAACTTTGCCTCTCATGTTGTTCCCTTGTCATGTGCAGTTGGTTGATATTTTAGTGTTCTAGTTGTTGTGCTCTAGTTTCCTACTTGTTTTAAGATGAATAGCATCTCCGTGATGTTCCCTTGCCTCTTCACAAACACATATGCAGATCATGTGTTTGAATATACATGGATCTTTTCACTTAACCATGGTTATGCAATATGTATTTTTTTACTTAATTGAATCACTTCATCATGGTAAGTTGTATTGATTTAGTGTGAAAGATGGTAAGAGTTCCTTTTATCTTTTGAATATATTATCATGATTTTCTGAACCTGTTTGACTTGTTTGTGTGTTAAAATACTTTTTATGCTTAAATTTCACCTCGAAATGATTTGATTTAATGAAATTAGGAAGGATTTTTGGTTTTATCTAACACTTGTGAGCTTGTTATCGTTGTGTGGTCATATGTAGAACGAATTTTGTTTGAGTATTTTGGTGTTGAATATACAGATTTAGGTGATTTGGGGCTAAAATTGCGGTTTAGATTGAATTTTCCCTCTACCTCAGCTTTTCGTCTTCGAAGAAAGACATGGTGTATGTTAAACTCGAAGAAACATATTGACATCCAATAAGTGTTCTCTTTCCCATTATTTTTCTTTCCGTCATCATTCTTCTAACTGTTTCCATTGTCAGAATTTAGGAAAAGAATTTCTATCCTTATATTTATACAAAGCCTTTTTAGTAGGTCTTGATACTTTGTCATTAGTTTATGGATGTGTGTAAGATAAGAGAACTTCTGATTTAGAGAGCGCATAATTTGTCGTAAAAAGAAAATTATCTGCAACTTGAATGAAATGTATCTTACTGGAGTGGACTGACCGACTAGTTTTGATGGGCTCATGATTCACCACTCACTTCATAAGTGTTTTTGAAACTCAATACAACAACTCACTATATTAAGTGTTTAGTTGTTTCTTTTTCCATTATTGTTTCATGTTCTTAATAATATCCAAGACAAGTTCATGTTATTGTTAAATGTTCTTGTTAATGACCAACACAATCTAATGTTAAAATATTGCAGGGACTGCTATTTTAACATAATTTGAGGATCTGTTTGTTATTAACTAGAAGTAAGCCTTACTCATTATTTTTACCCCTGGTTTAGCTCTATTTGTAAGACCTGTTGATCTCTCTATGTGTGTCACGACCCAAAATGAGCCGCGAGTGGCACCCACACAATTCTTCTTATGTGAGAGAACCAACAAATCTAAACCCCAACGTTTACCAGTATATCAATTATTAATAGTAAGAATAATGCGGAATATCCAAAAGATGCTAAGCAACCAATTTAAATATGTTTCTAAAGTTTAATACTTATTATTCCCAAAATCTGGAAGTCATCACACCAAGAACATCTATCCTCAAATTTCTAAATCTAAGAGTATTTAAGAAGCTAAAATAAGCAAAAAGATGGTCCATGTCCGAACTTCAAGACATCAAGACGTGAAGGAGAGAATCCAGCACGAGCTAGGAATAATAGCTCACCCTGGAATCTGATTATGCTGGAGACTGGCAAGATCTGAGGGCGAGTCGAAGTCGATGGCACATTTGCTGCACTCCACAAATAACAAAAAGAAGATACAAGTAGGGGTCAGTACAAGGAACACGTACTGAGTAGGTATCATCGGCCAACTCAAAATAGAAAGCAATATATACTGAATAATATTTTAAAACCAACCACAATACTTAACAGGTGACAATAAGCAGTACAAGAGCCATTGGCAACAACACCAAGCAAACCTATGAGGACTCAAGCCTCCACACCATACTCATTTGGGAAATAGGTCCTTCGAATTTAAGTATATTATCATAATTCAAGATTCATTCTCTTTATTATTATGTGTCGGAACGTGACACTCCGATCCCCTAATACTAGCGTGTCGGAACGTGATACTCCGATCCAATATTACCGTGTCGGAACGTGACACTCCGATCCCCTAATACTACCGTGTCGGAACGTGACACTCCGATCCCCTAATACTACCGTGTCGGAACGTGACACTCCGATCCCCTAATACTACTGTGTCGGAACGTGACACTCCGATCCATTTATCTCATTAACTTAGTTCATCAAGCCTTCTTTATGTCAAGGCGTCATCTTAATAGAGAGGATTTAAGATTGAAGATTCAACAGTCTCATCATTCTAACCACCACAATTACACAATCACAACATACAAACACACAATCAAGCATATAGAAGACTTTACAATACTACCCAATACATATCAATCGCAATTTAGAGTTTATCTATCACATAGAAATAACCATAACCTACCTCCACCGAAGAATCGTGATCAAGCAAGCTACTTCCCCAATGCCTTTTCTGTACACTTCATTCTCTCTCTCTCGCTCTTTCGTTCCCCTCTGTTCTTTTTATTTTTTTTCTCCAAATTCTTTTCCTTTTACCCTAATTATCATATAATCCGTTATGATAAAAGCTACCCACTATTTATTTCCCTATTATCTTCTTTAACCCCCAAGTCAATAAATTATTAAACTTACCCCACTAATTTCACAATTACAATCATGAATAGTCCGAAACGCCCCTTTAAAACTTTTAGCGGAAGTCTGACTAAGTCGGGGTTACGCCGCTTGTGACGGTCCGTCGTATCTACGACGGTCCGTGCTGCAGTTCCGTCGCAAAGTTCAGAGAGTTAAATTCAGTAATGAGGTTTTGTGACGGTCCGTCGTATCTACGACGGTCCGTGCTGCACTTCCGTCGTGAAGTTCAGAGAGTCGATCCCAGTACCCAGATTTCAGAGTTGAAGTGTTTTGGAACGAAGACCCTTGACGGACCGTTGTGCCTATGACGGTTTGTCCTACCTGTCGTCGAGGGTAATGAGGAGAGCAGCAGCAGAAATTACACAAGTATGGGACGACGGAGTCAATCACGGTCCGTCGTGACCATGACGGTCCGTCGCGTGATCCGTCGGCCCAGTCAGTTTTTATCACAAATGATTCTACTGCTCGAAATGGCTAAACAGGTTGTTACAATGTGTCTGGTGTTTTGTTATTTGTATGTTTGCACTTGTAGTTCCTTATTTATTAAATAAATTATCATTTATACTCTGAAGTATGTTGTCTGGACTTAAAATGCTTTATCATCGTGATTAATCTAAGAATGCTTCAGTACATTGATTGGAAATAGAAGCTTTATTATTCTGTAGGTTGACTGGAATTATAATGAATTCATCAGTAGGGAAAAGTTCATTTCTTAGTTAAGTTTTTAAAAGCTTGTGAGCTTTTTTCATATTTTCCTAGTAAGAAATTTCAGAAATTGTTTCTGTTACTTGGATCTGTATATTTCGACTAAATTTAATGAATATGAGTTAAAGTACCTTTTGGTCAATCAAATTGTACTTTTTTATTAATATTTCTGTTTGTAAGCATTAATAGGAACATGAGTAATGTAGAGCATAGTTAGATGTATGAGAGATTGGATGGTCGAGGAGCTATAAACTCTAGTTTCGTAACCGGTGTAGATAAATTTATCCAATTTTCATGCTCACAATAGAATCAACAGAAACGCTTGAGTGGTGACAAAGTTAGATGTTAATGTAAGAAATGTCACAACTTTGAATTTATGGATGTTCAAATTGTTAAACATCACCTTTATAAAATCCAATAGAATCAACATAAGAATATGACACCGAGGAGACTTAGGAGGATTAAGAGGATGAAAAGGATCATGAAGAGGAAGAGTTTGAAGAAGACATAGATAGTGACTAGTGCTTTATAATCTGCTTTTCTATTTTTAGTGTATTTTGTTTATATTATGTTTTCTCCAAATATTTTCATTTTCTTTAGTTTCTGTTTTTCAAATTATGGTGATTAACAGTAACTCTTGAATATTTACAATGTGTGTTTTATTTCATATTTTAACCGTTATTGAATTCTACTTGTAGCATTAATTAGTGTTATACATATGAGTTAACTGAATGTTCCATTTGAATAAGAGGTGCTTTGTGATGCTTTGGATGCCTAGGAAATATCCACATTCACCTTTTCCCCTCATTGAGCTACTGTCTTTCATTATCATTGATGGCCCATCCAAAGAGAGTTTGTGTTCTTTTGCTTGCTATAGGAAAACTGAAACAAATGTAATACTTTGTGGTAATTTTACATTAGTGTTATACATAGCAGCTTTGATGAAAGAATGTAACCATCGGTCTAGGTGCCTTATTAGAAGCACATAATCTTTAGGTTGTCTGGTATATATATATATATATATATATATATATATATATACACACACACACACACAATATTTTGATATCTAAAATGTTATCTTTTTTAAAGGCTATTGAAAAGGGATGAGATCCAACATTGAGCGACTTACATTTGCATGTCCATACGCATGGTCATGATGTAAAAATTTTTGTTGGAAAACGCTCTCAAATTATCCATGTAAGTTCAAAATATTGATACCTATCTGAATGTCATTTCTTATTAGAACGGAAAACTTGGCTTAAAATTCTATTGAATGTAGTATACGAATATATGGGTGGTTTATGATCTTGGTATTTTTGTCCTCTTTTTCATTGTTCTCAGGATACTTTTCCTTTTTCTGTTCGAGAGGTACCTTCTTTGTTTTTGTTATTTTCTCAGCTTTATGCTCCTTTCTTCTTTGGTAATCATTATCCATTTTCTTGATTGTGCATACATCTACCAAGTTTCCTTGATGTTTGCAATACATACAATAGTCTAATTCATTGCAGGATCACAGGCCAATAGACATTCTTTAGGTGAGGTTTTGAGTTCTTCCATTATTGGTGAACTCGATAAACTGAATTCAAATTATTTTCTTGGATCAACAGAGAAAAATAAATATATAAACATAACTTCAAGGAAAAAGGTTTAGAAAAGTTTGACATGTAACGAGTAACCTTCTTCACAAGTTGTTGATTATTGTCATGACCAATTTGTTGTTTGCCATTGTTTTTGTGATCATTATTGTTCTCACCCTTATATCTTACCTGATTATCTTCCCAATATGTTTACTATGAGAAGTCATCTTCCCCACTAGATTCTTGAAAGTAGAGAAGTTCCAGAATGTCTTTAATGAGTATCAGTGACAAATTTCATGTGTTTGTTCTAGACCATAGTTGTCCAATGCAATTTCATCCAAAGTCCACTTTATTTCATCTTCTGGTGTAACTTTGTCATTTAGTAATAATTGTTGTTATCTATTCGAAGTTGATCCAAATTCCATGAGGGTTAGTTGATTTGCTACACATGTAATTAAGTTTAAAGGTTATGTATGTTTTTGCCTTTTCCTTCCATTATAATTTTATTCCCTATCTTTATTGATCTCTTTATGCAATTTATAATAGGAATAATGAAGAAATATTAAGGGAAAATAGAACCTTTCAATCTGATATTGATCACTGTGAAGCATAATATCAAGCAGACGAGGGAGACAAAGAAAAGAATATACGGTCTTGGATTAAATATTAGCAACCTATAACAATATTACTATTTTGTTATGATTTTGTGGTTGCTATAAAACTATTGGTGACGCATTAGCAACAAAACATTTTAGTGACAAATATGCCGGCTCAAATAGCAGAATAATTTGTGACGGATTAGTGACAAAAAATCCGTCGCAAATTTAATTTAAATGACGAAATTAATTATGAAATTAGCAATGAATATTTTATGGTGGATTAGTGACGAAAATTCAGTCGCAAATTTATTTGAAATGACAAAATTAATTATGAAATTTTCAACGAATTATATAAGTATAATGATGGATCAGTCCGTCACTAACAAGTAGCAAAGACTATCATTCGTCTACATTTCGTCGCTAATCTTGCGATGGAATTTTTTTTTCATTGCGAAACAATTAGTAACGAGTGAAATAGAAACAACCAACAATCCGTTGCAAATCCAATTTAGTGACCGAAAAACATTGATTATCGATGAATTTTTTCAGTTGCTAAATATTGTTTTTTGTAGTGTCAAGTCTACAAGTCCAATGACCAAGAAAATCCCATAACCTCGCTTAATGCAGTTTACCAACAAAAAGGACCATAAGTAATGCCTAACTTCACAAAACATAGTACCAAGAGTAACCATCATCATACTTTAGCAATATAGACAAACATCATGATCATAAGTGAAATTAATATCCTATAGAGACATTAACATGTAAATTCAACATATGCATAACATATACACTATAAGAACACAACAACAACCTCCTTAGGCCTCCCTCAAGGAAAACTAGTGCAAGGCATAGGTAAAGTCCTATATCCCAACCTAGGATAAGCCAAACCTCTTAAGTCCCCCTAGTTAGTGCTCAATTCATTACTTCATTTTACTTTCAGGAACACTTTCCTGAACCAACATACACCACAAGATCTAAGTGTGGAATCCCGCGTTCCGAAACCTTACAACGATGGAACGTGGTCAAACGGAAACCAAACATGAACATAGAAACTAGGTGGATCCACAAGCTAGTAGTCATATGGAGGCAACATAGTTCAAGAACTAGGAGATGTAGTTGGGACCCTCTTTATGCACCACACATTATAGTCTCCAATCTCATGAGTATAATAGTGAACCTACCTTACCTATGGTGAAGGGACACTCCTTACTACTAGTTCACTCGGTGCAAAGCTAAAGTCCCTTTTTGAAATGTATTTAAGTCATCCATTATTATCAAAGCTTAGTTTAGGTCATAAGAGAGTAACACTTGTATATCATCATAATTAACTCATTAGGAATTGCATGAGAATAACATTTCAATACAACCCTCAAAGTGAGATCAACTCCTTATATCATATATAGTAATGCATACATGTTGTCAACATCATCCTTATATCATCACAACCTTAACATGACCTCATAACTCATAAGAGAAGATATTTTAATACCAACATCATACCATCCTAATCAATCCAATCACAACACATATACTTCAATTGAATCAAAATCATTATGTATAAGCCATCAATAGAGTTATGGTTTTAAGATCACAAAGTCTAACCTCTTCCTCTTCCAAAGTCATCATCATGGTCTTATCATCAACCAACCCCAATTCACCCATAAATTGTAATAAAAAAAATCATAGAATAGTAATTCACACATTAATCAACTCAATTGTATCAATGCCAAACAATTAAAATCAAGATCATAACCTAGGGTTGAGGGGAAAATGTCATCTTCCACAAACTAGGTCCATACATCAAATAGTAGCATAATTGATTATAATACTTCATATTCTAATCATAATAACTAAAAAAAACCATAAAAATGCAATTTAGAAGAATCAAATTCGTATTAGGAAGAAACCCATATGAAATCATCTTTTTGAAAACCAATTTTGGAAGAACCCTTTGGGGAAAAGAATCCCAAAGGTGAAAGGTTGTCATACCTTGTTTAAGATTGACGGAGAATAGTAGCCTTCTTTCTGCCCTAAAGATCTTGACCTAACCCTTCATTAGAGTTCTTCTTTGGGAGAGAGAAAGTAGAGAGAAGGAAGAGCAATTTGGGTTACGGAATTGAGAGGTGTTAAGTTGGGTTGAGGCTTAAGGTTGTTTATATAGTGACTTCACTGTCTTAATTAACCACCCCCTAATGCGTAATTAACCTCCTAAATAATAAAATAATTAAATGACTCTAACTTAATTTCACAGGTAAGTTACAGGCGTGACCTACGAGATCCCGACCTACGGGCCTTAGGCTAGTCGATGGCTAGGAGCCCCACCCTGTGCAATCGTTGTTTTGGTCAGAGCCTGGACATATTGGCCAATTTGCCGAAATGGTTAAGTCTTCATAGATGGAGGCACGACGTCCCTTCAATTGATATATGCCTCGTCGATTGCTATTGTCTCAAGAAAACTTTTAGCCAAAATGCTATGCTATTGTCTCAAGACAACTTTTAGCCAAAATGCAAGGGTCCTCCTCAAGGACCCCTTAGGTGGTCCTTGGGGAGTCATACCAAGACGTTTCGAGTATAAACCTACTCTATTACATGTATAACACATTAACACCAAATTTTATCGAATTCCAACTGCAAAAACCTAGTCGAATAGGTTAAAGCATGCTAGTCCTTTTGCACTAGTCTCCGAAATATCATGGACGTTCCTTGACGTTTTGACTCCAAACTACAAAAATGCCTTTTGTACACTATTATTGACCTTAAAACAGTGTTACAACCCTTAGAAACTCTTATGAGGATCTAGGTTAGATTTTAGACCTTCGAAGTTTGACATTATCCCCCCGCTAGGAACATTCGTCCACCGAATGACATTAAAATCTTTTGGTAGGAAAGAATAGAATCTCGAATAGCAGACAACCTACAACAATAATTTAAAACATGAATTACAACTCAAATCAACATAATAACATGACCTTTTACACAATGCAAATCAAAACATCATTTTACTTATAAGGGGTCAACATTCAATACATGAGGATCCACTTATGCCAAAACTTTCTTCAACACTTGTCAACATGCTCAATATGATTCATGAAGGCACAACATACTAAAATACACCACATAAGTTCAAACCAATTAAACAAGCATTTTTTGAAAAACTTGATTTGTAGGAATAATAGTTCACTGTGACCTGCACATTTTTGCAAGACTTCACCAAAATCAAGACAACTTAAAATTCACTCATTATTTTGTTTATTAGAAAGAACAACTAACCTTCATTAGGAAAATTATGAGGGTAACGGGAGGTCATGTCGGCCTCGGCCTCCCATGTTGATCCCTCTACTAGGTGGTTCCTCCACAATACTTTTACAGAGGCCACCTTTTTTTTCCTCAACCTCTTCACTTGACGATGAAGGATTTCAACCAGAAGCTCTTCATAAGAGAGGTTCTCATCAATAGGAAGAAACTTAATAGGAAGAATGGTCTCGGGGTCACAAACACACTTCTTAAGCATGGAAACATTAAACACCGGATGAACCGAATATAGTTCACTAGGGAGTTCCAAATCGTATGCGAACTTGCCAATCCGTCGCCATATTTCATAGGGGCCCACATATAGGGGATTAAATTTTCCCCTTCTTGCCAAATCTGACAACTCCTTTCAGTGGTGAAATTTATAGCATTAACTAACTCTAAATTCATATAAATCAAATCGGGGTCAATTAGTGAAGACTCATCAATTTCAAACAATCCAACATGAGATCTACACAACCTAACATACAAAGCTTTAAAAGGAAACATATATATAGATGAATGAAAATTATTATTATAAGATAACTCAACCAAAGGAAAATGTGTATCCCAACTTTCCTTGAAGTTGATAGTGCAATCCCTAAGCGTATACTCAAGGGTTTGGATAGTTCTTTCTTCTTGACCATCCGTTTGAGGATGAAAACCGGTTCTAAGCTTCACTTTTGTACCCAACCCTTTTTGGAAAGGCCTCCAAAATCGAGAAGTGAATTGAGCACCTTTATCCAATATGATGGACCAAGGGACCCCATGAAGACTCATTATCTTGTCAATATAGATTCTTGAATAGTCCTCCGTCGAATAAGTAGACTTGACGAGAATAAAGTGAACAGACTTCGTCAATCTATCCACGACAACCCATATTGAATCATTTTACTTTCGAGTCCGAGGAAGCCCTACTACAAAACCATGTTAATATCTTCCCATTTCCAAGTAGGAACTTGTATATCTTGTAGTAAACCACCCGCTTTTGATGTTCGACTTTCACTTGAGAGCAATTTGGACATGTAGCAACAAATTCTGCTATGTCCCTTTTCAAACCATCCCACGAAAATGGTTCTCTAACTAAGATCATGCTACATCTTTCTGTTACCAAGATTAATAGAGTAATCGGCACCATGAGCTTTCTCAAGGATACAATTTCTCAAATCATCTACATCGGCACACAAAATATCCCTTGGTACCTAAGAATACCATCCCCCCTTGGGGAAAGACTCATTCATCTTTCTAAGAACTGATTCCTTCAACTCTATCAATAATGGATCAAGGTGTTTCTTAGACTTCACCTCAAGCACCAAAGCCATTTCAGAGTTATGATGTACTACAAAACAACCATTTGAAGAATCTTCAATTCGAACTGCTAAACGAGCTAACCTATGAACATCTATCACTAGGTCTTTCTTGTCTTCTTCCACATGGGACACACTTTGCATGGACAAACGACTTAGAGCATCCGCCACCACATTAGCCTTGCTGGGGTGATAGAGAAATCTCATGTCGTAGTCATACAATAATTCCAATCACCTTGTTTGCCAAAGTTTTAACTCGTTTTGGGTTAATGTGTATTGAAGAATTTTATGGTCCGTATACACATCAACATGTACCCCGTAGAGATACTGCCTCCATATCTTTATGGAAAATCCACAGCCTCTAACTCAAGGTCATGAGTCGTATAATTCTTCTCATGAACATTGAGTTGCCTAGAAGCATAGGCTATCACTTTGCCACGTTGCATAAGGGCACACCCCAACCCAATTCAAAATGCATCACAATAAACCTCAAAGTTCTTAATACCCTCCGGTATGGTTAACACCGGAGTAGAGGTAAGCGTATCCTTCAACACTTGGAGGCTTCTTTCACATGCTTCCGACCACTCAAATTTTACATTCTTTTGAGTCAAGGTTGTCAAAGGGGAAGACAGAGATGCAAACCCGTCTACAAACATTCTATAATAATCGCTAGTCCTAAGAAACTCCTAATATCCGTAGGAGCCAAAGGTCTAAGGTAATTTTTCACCACTTCGGTATTCCATTAATCTACTTCAATACCCTCACTAGAGATAATATGCCCAAGAAACGCTACCGATCTCAACCAAATTTACAGTTTCTATATTTGGCAAAAAGTTGATCTTCTTTAAGGACTAACAAGACAACCCTCAAATTCCCCATTTGATCACCTTTACTCTTCGAATACACAAAAATATCCTCAATAAAAAAGACGATTATGAATGCGTCAAGATAGTTCCGGAACACCCTATTCATGAGATCCAAAAATCCCTCTAGGGCATTAGTCAATCCAAAGGACATGAATAGGAATTCATAATGACAATATCTAGTCCTAAAGGCCGTCTCCGGAATATCTTCACCTCTCACCTTAGTTGGTGATATGCCGATCTCAAGTCAGTCTTTGAAAAGGAACTCGCACCTTAGAGTTGATCAAACAAATCATCAATTGAAGGGAGATGATACTTGTTCTTGATTGTGACTTTTTTGAGTTGACGGTAATCGATACACAATCTAAGGTAACCATCCTTCTTTTTCACAAAAAATACCGGAGCACCCTATGGAGAAACAGTAGGTCGAATGAAACCCGTGTCTAATAGATCTTTGAGTTGAGTCTTCAACTCTCTCAATTCGGTCGGATCAGTTCGATTAGGAGGAATTGAAATGGGATTTGTATCCAATAGCAAGTCGATTCCAAAGTCAATTTTCCATTTGGGAGGAATACTAGGAAGGTCATTAGGAAATAACTCCGAAAATTTCCTGACTACGGGGACCAACTCAATGAGAGAAATCTCAGAGTCTATATCTTTGACTCTTACAATATGGTATAAGCACCCTTTAGATATCATATTAAAATCTTTCAAACAAGAAATGATACGACATCTAGGAATAGAATATCTTCCACTCTAAAATGGGTTCATTTGGAAAGTTAAATTTCACTAGCCTTGTTCTACAATCTATAGAAGCAAAGAAAGCATGAAACCAATCAATACCTAAAATGATATCAAAATAAAACATATCAAGTCTAATAGTTCAACATGAGTAACTCTATTGGGCAACATTATAGGACAATTTGTATACGTTCTTTTTGCAACAACCTCACCCACCGGGGTAGACACCGAAAAAGGTTAATTCAAGATATCTGGCAAAATGTTAAACTTTTTAGCTACTAAAGAAGTAAGAAATGACAAAGTAGCACCGGGATCAAGTAAAACATATACATCAATGGAAAATACTTGTAACATACCGGTTACCATAACAGGAGAACTCTCTTGCTCACCCATAGAGCGGAGGGCATAAAAATGATTCTTCTTCGCAGCATCAACATTAATACCACTTGGTTGAGCTTTACTACTACCCTTGTATTTACCCCTCAAATTCGTTCAATCGCTCATCTTGTGTCCACTCTTGCCACACAAATAACAATTTTCCTTCCAAATAAGGCAATCACCATGATGGTTCTTGCCACACTTTCCACAAGTTGGCTTCCTGTTTGGTGAACTGGTACCCCTTCCTTTTTTAAGCTTAGGTTTAAACACCCTATATTCCAGAGCCTTAGGAAACATGGAAGTAACTTTATTAGAAAACCTCTTTTTGAACCTAAGTTTTTCTTGGATACGGAGCCTACCCTTTGACAAATCACCATCATATGACCTTGCCCTATTAGAATCTCTACTCTTCTTCTTAACCTTTGCCTCCTCCACTTTTTAAGCATGAAAAATGAGACGAGAAATGTTCATGTTATAATGTACCATTGCCAAACATTATTTTCTTTCATGTCATCGGACAACCCTCGTCACAAAGCGGCTCATCTCATCCCTTGGGTCTTAAACCAAAGAAGGAGCATATTTGGATAAATTAGTAAATCACAAAGAATAGTCAAGCACACTCATACCTCCTTGATGAAGGTTGATGAATTATTCAACCTTAGCTTCCTCTTCTACCTTGGAAAGAATCTATCAAGAAAATCCTTCTTGAAAATCTCCCATGTCACCGGTCCACCCCATAAAAGTCGATTGTCTCTCCACTGGATGTACCAAGTTTGGGCAACATATTTGAGTTGGTAGGTAGCTAACTCGGACTTTTCACTCGTAGTCAACCCCCTAGCATAGAGGATCTTGTAGACTTAGTCAATAAACTCTTGGGAGAATTCCTCCACTTTGGACCCATAGAAATTAGGGAGATTCATTGTTGTGGAATCCCTCAAGTGGGAGGCCATAGTGCTAACATGTTGGTTTCCTTGGGGTACCACCCCCCATTAGCTTTGGCCGTCATGGTTTAACCAAGAGTAGTGACTGCTTGTTCTTAAGTAGTAATGGCTTGGACCATTTAGAGGAAGGATTCACTTATGTCCCCATCCATTAAGGCCGAAGCATTGAACGAAGCTTGATCATCATTAGAAACTTCTTCAAGAGGAGAGACTTGATTTCCTCGGGAAGGAACTCTAGAATTAGAAATATCTTCATCAAATCTTTGTGCGGCTTTCCTTCGAGTATTCATCGCCTATTATCACAATAAAACTTGTAGATACTAACATCGCCTACATGATGTTACTGTTATATGATTTTGGTTACATGTATGAACATGGTATTGATTTAAATTTCTATATGTGGTGATGATAACCTATGATGATTGAATAAAAGCATTAAATATGATCTCTTATCTTGTACTTGATTGTGTGGGGTTATGGGGCTTCACATGAGCATTACACTTGTAGGCTTAGGATGGGATTGTTGTTAAGGTTCTTATATTTTGATCATATGAACTAATGAACATGGTATGTTAAGATGAACTTATGATAGTGTTGTTTGTAACATCCAGGAAGCACCCCCTAGATGTAACCGAAGACGATTAAGACTTGAGTCATAGCATTCATCATAAAACTCATAGGTTAAAATGCAGAAGATTTAAAACTTTTCTTCTAAATCTATAAAACGAGGTTTACATAGACCTCTCGCATACACATAGTATATTCATAATGAGTTACTTAGACTCTTTGTATAAGAACATTACATAGTCTTCTACTTTTATAGTACACATAAGTATATAAGATACACAATATAGTTCTAAAAGGGATGTGTCATGTTAAAACATCTAAATAGAGTAGAACAATATGGGCAGAGCCCTTAGAATAAATGTATAAAGGCCACTTAGAGCTTACAACAATATCTTGAAAAAAAAACAAAATAATTGTCTTTAGACTATAACCATGTAACATAGGTAGAGTGAGAAAAAGGCGTTATCCTCGGAACTTAAGTGCACACCCATACTTGGAGTAATGATCCAAGCCTTCTTGCAAGTTGCTCACGAACCCTTAAATAACCAGAACAAAAAATGTTAGGGAAAAGGGAGGAATACGGATTAGCACATCACTTGTAATAAGTATGGAAACACATGCACACAAAATTTGGATCATGTTAAAAGGGAAATTTTATCAAAACATAATGAACTTACTGTAAAGCCTTCTTTATACACACTAAAGAGAACATTCCAACCAATAAGTACATAATCCTCAATTCGAAATTATATACAACACAAAACCAACAATACTAAGTCAAGTCAACATATGTTTAGCCAAACAACCATAACATCAATTATAACCACAAGTCACATATAAGAACAACATAATATTTCAACATATACTAGACCGTTACCCACAACCCCCTATCATGTTTACAAGTGCAATGACCAAGCAAAGACCCATAACCTCACTTAATCCAGTAAACCAACAGAAAGGACCATAAGTAATGGCTAACTTCACATAACACAGTACCAAGAGTAACCATCCACACATTTTAGAAATATAGACCAACAACATGCTCATAAGTGAAACTAACATCCTATAGAGTCATTAACATGTAAAGTCAGTGTATACATAACATATACATTTAGAACACAAGAACAACCTCCTAAGGACGCCCTCAAGGAAAACTAGTGCAAGGCATAGGTAGAGTCCCATACTCAACCTAGGCTAAGTCAAACCTCTTAAATCTCCATAGCTAGTTCTCAATTCATTACTTAATTTTACTTTCGGGAACACTTGACTCAACTGACATAGACTACAAGATCTAAGTTTGCAATCCGGTGTTGTGAAACCTTACACCGATGGAAGGTGGTCTATCGACAAAAGTAGTACCAAACATAAACATAGAATATAGGTGTATCCACTATCTAGTATTCCTATGGAGGAAACATAGTTCAAGAACTAGGAGATGTAGTTTGGACCTTCTTTATGAACCACACATTATAGTCTCCAATCTCAAGAGTATAATAGTGAACCTAACCTTCCTCTGTGGGAAAGGACACTCCACACTACTAATTCACTCGGTTCTAAGCTAGAGTCCCTTTTTTAAATGTATTTAAGTCATCCATTATTATCAAAGCTTAGTTTAGGTGATCGTAGAATAACCCCTCACAAGGAATTTCATGAGAACGACCTTTCAATACAACCTTAATAGTAAGATCGACTCCTTATACCATATCATAATAATGCACACAAGTTGTCAACATCATCGTTATATTGTTACAACCTTAACATGATCACACAATTAATATGTACAATACATTTAAATACCAACATCATACCATCCTAATCAATCAAATTGCAACACATATACTTCAATTGAATCAACATCATTAGGTATAAGTCATCACAATAGAGTTAAGGTTCAAGATCACAAAATCTTATCTCTTCCTCTTCCAAAGCCATCATCATGATATTACCATAAACCAACCCCAATTCACCCAACAATTGGTAGTAAAACATCATAGAATTGTAATTCAAACATTAATAAAGTCAATTATATCAATACTAAATAATTCAATTCGAGGTTACAACCCAGGGTTAAGGGGAAAAGGCCATCTTCCAGAAACTAGGTCAATACATCAAGAGGTACCATAGTAAATCAAAATACATCATAGTATAATCTTAATAACCAAATTAAACATAAACAGTGCAATTTAGAAGAATAAAATTCGTATTAGAAAGAAAGCCATATGAAATCATCTTTTTGAAAACCAATTTTGGAAGAACCCTTTGGTAAAGGAATCCCAAAAGTGAAAGGTTCCCATACCATGTTAATTGTTGAATATTGATGGAGAAAAGTACCCTTATTTCTTCCATAAATACCTTGACCTAACGCCTCAATGTAGTTCTATTTTGGGAGAGAGAAAGTAGAGAGAAGGAAGAGTAATCTGGGTTTGGGAATTGGGAGGTGTTAGGTTGGGTTTAGGCTTAGGGAAGTTTATATAGTGATTTAACTAAATTAATTAAGCACTCAAAAATCCCTAATTACCCTCATAAATAGTTAAATAATTAAATTACCCTAACTAAATTTTACAAGAAAGTCACAGGCTTGACCTACGAAACCCCGACCTACGGGTCATAGGTCTGTCAACTGCCAGGACCCCCACCGTCTTGTTCAGTCATTGTTTTGTCAGAGAATTGCCAAATTGGCTAGTTGGCCAAAATTGTTAAGTCTTCATCGATGCATGCATCGACGGCTCGTCAATTACCCCTCGTCGATGGCTACTGTCTCAAGTCAAATTTTAGCCAAAATGCAAGTAGTCAAATAAGCTAAGGCATTTCAACTATAAACCTATTCTATTACATGTTTAACACCTTAAAAAATTTCATTGAATTTCGACTCCTTATACTTAGTCAAATAGGCTAAGGCACACTAGTACCTTTTGCACTAGTCTCTGCACGTCATGGACGTTCCTTTACGTTTTGACTCCAAAACTTCCAAGATGACTTTTGTACAAAATTATTTACCTTAGAACAGTGTTACAACCCTTATAACCTCTTGTGAGGTTCTTGATTAGGTTTTAGACATTTGAAGTGTTATAGCTGTCTTATTTATGAAAATATCTTAGGTTTTTGTGATTCTTTGTGTTGTATATGATATCCTGTGTGTGCATAAGGGTTTTCAAATGAATATCATTTCTCTAAAGAAAGGTCCTTTTTATGGATGTCTTCAATTGGTTGTATGTGCATATACGCATACTTAATACAAGTAATTGTTCTAGCCCATCTTGCTTCTATTTCTACAATTATGTAGGTTCGTGCCGTTGAAGTCTCAAGGTTGTTTGCAATAGAATTTGAAAGATTTCCCATGTTTTGGTAGGTGCTCACCTTCGGAGGACGATGCCACTTTTTAGAAATTGTAGTTTCTTTAGTTTTCAGACATTGAGTTTATTCCGTTCTCATTCGGATACGATTGTTGTCTAAGACTATATGTATCTATCATTGTAATGAAGTAAGGGTTATGTACAAATGTTGTATTCGCTTAGATGGTTTAATATGAGACTTATCCTAGACTTATGTACAAATATTGTATTTGCTTAGATGGTTTAATATGAGACTTATCGTAGACTTCCTATGAGATTATATTGTTATATTATATATGTTAAATAAAAGTAGAAGCCTATGTAAGCTTCCTATGTGAGTAGTCTATGAAAACTCCATAAATAATATGTGAGAGGTCTATGTACACCTCACTATGAATATATAAGTAAAAGTTTTATTTTTTCCAAATTTTTGACCAAAGATATGTTATGACGAATGCTAAGATGCTGGTCTTAGTCCTCTTCGAGGACGCCCACAGCGGTTATGTCTAGGGGGTGCTACTCGGATGTGACACAAACGACCAATGGCATCAACAAATCATAGAATAGACTACGAGCAATATTGGAAAGATGTCATTTTGGTTTGGGAAAATTTCTTGGGGATTAAGCTCCCACACGTAATCGTGGAGCAACCACCCCCATTGACCGATCGTAGACAAGACTACGGGGCATCATTTAAGTAGCGTAGTTTGAGTCTGGTTTTGGAAGTTTCAAGCCAAACGTTTGGGTCCTTCTCAAGGACCCTTATAGTGGTCCTTGAGGAGTCGTGTTTGGAAGTGTCTAGATGCAGTGTCTACCTACGAATTGCAGGCGACAGAGCATAGGTTGATCGACGGGGCGACGATGCCTCTGTCAACCATCACTTAGCCATTTTTCCAAAATGGACAAAATGAATAGTCTTAGTGACAAACAACGGTTGTGCAGGACAGTGGGCCACAATGGCAGTCGACTGACCTACGACGCATAGGTCGGGGTCTCCTAGTTCAGGCCCACAACTTTTGTGTTATTTTAACTGGTTCATATAATTAAGTTAGTTAAACTTGAGTTTAATTAGGGATTAGGGGGTGTTTAATTAGGTTAGTGGAGCAATTATATAAAATACCCTAAGTATAAACCCAACTTAACACTTCTAAAATTCCCAAACCCAAATTGCTATTCCTTTTCTCTACTTTTCTCTCACAAAGAAGAACTCCATCAGAGAACTAGGTCAAGGTCATAGGACAGAAAAAAATCATCTTTTCTCCATCAATATTCAAAGAAAATCAAGGTATGGTAACCTTTAACCTTTGCGGTTCCTTTCCCTAAAGGGTTTTTCCAAATTTGGTTTTCAAAAAGATGATTTCACATGGGATTCTTCCTAATAGGAATTTGATCTTCTAAATCGTATTTTTTATGGTTTCTTTTGGTTATTATAATTAGATTATGTTATATTATGGTTCAATTACATTGTTTCTTTATGAATTAACCTATTATGCAGAGTACATTATAAATTGAGCCAAATTCCCTAACCTTAGGAGATGAACTCATGTTGAATTGATTAGTATTGATGCAATTGAGTTAGTTATTGTGTTAATTACTATTTTATGATGTTGTTACACCTATTCATTGATTAAATTGGATTGGTTGAGGGAATATCAGTGATGATGGCTTTTGAAGGAGAAATTGGTATGACTTGTGATCTTGGACCTTTACTTCAATTGTGATGGCTTTTACTTGGTGATGAAATTCAATTGAAGCATGTCTTGTGATTTAAGTAGATAGGTGTTTGTATGATGAAGATAATTGAATTGTCTGTATTAGCTGATCGTGAGATTATGCTTAAGATGTAATGATATAAGGTTGGTTATGAATTGCCTATGTGCATTATTATAACATGATGATGATGAGTTGATCTTACATGTGAGGGTTGCATTGAAAGGATATTCTCATGCAATTCCTATTGAGCTAATGATGATGATATACAAGGTGTTAGTCTACTATGACCTAAACTAAGTTATGATTAATAATAAAGGCTTAAAGACATTTCAAAAGGGGGCTCAAGCTTAGCACTGAGTGAACTAGTACTGAGGAGTGTCCTTTCCCAAGGAGGGAAGGTAGATTCACCACTGTATTCATGAGATTGGAAACTATAATGCAATGTGCATAAAGAGGGTCTCAGGCATATCTCCTAATTCTTAAACTATGTTTCCCCATAGAAATAGTAACTAGTGGATCCACCTAGAATGCTATGTTCTTGTTTTGGTACTACCTTGGCAATTAGTCCACCTTCTTTCGGTTTAGGGTTTCACGACACCGGATTCCACATTTTGATCTCGTGGTCTATGTCTGTTAAGGCAAGTGTTCCGGGAAATAAAATGAAGTAACAAAGTGAACTCTAACTAGGTTGACTTAAGGGGTTTTTTCTTAGTAGAGGTAGGGGTATGGGACTCTACCTAGACATTGCACAAGTTGAATATAAGAGAAGTCCTAGAAGGTTGTTCTTATGTATGATATTCTGAAATGTATGATGTTGACATTATGTGATAGTACTCTTACATGATTATATTGTTTAACATGTTGTTGGTCTAAATTTCTATATGTAGTAATGATTATCTATGCTGATATGTATTATGTAGTAAAGCATTGCTTATGATATCCTATCTCGTTTACTTGGTTGTGTGGGGTTATGGGACTTTACATAAACATTGCACTTGTAGGCTTGGCAAGGGATTGTTGCTAAGGCTTTTGTATGCTCATATTGATGTGAACTAGTGGACTTGTTAGATTGATATAGTTCTTATATTGGAGGTTATATGGTACTTATTTTGAGATATGATGATTATGAACATGACTTGAGTTATTGTGATCCTTATGGGTTATATGTCCACTTGTATGTGCATTAAAGGCTTTCAAATGACTTAGCATGTTTTTAAAGTAGATTTCCCTTTCTCATGCATTCATTCAAATGTTTTATATGCATGTTTCCATACTTAGTACAAGTGGTGTACTAACCCATTGTATATGTTCTCTGCAATTATGTAGGTTCCGATCATTAAACTTTTGGAGGGCCTTTGAAGAATACTTGGACTTCTATCCTACAAGTTTTATAGATCCTCACCTTCCGAGGACAATGACACAATCTAGATATTGCTGTTGCTTTCATTTTATGAAATTTGTTTCTCTCCTTTCTCATTTGGATACAATTGTTGTATAAGCCTATATGTGGTGATCATTGTAATGAAGTATGGGCTATGCCCAAGTATTGTATTCATTTTAGATTGTTCAATATGACTTATCCTAGACTTCCTATAAGATTATGTTCCTATAATATGTATGTGAAATAAAATTAAAACTCTATGTAGTGCTTCCTATTGAGAGGAGTCTATGTAAACTCCCTACATATATATTATGTGTAAGCGAGAGGTCTATCTAAACGTTTCAAATTTTCCGTATTTTTAACCTGTGATGCGTTATGACGAATGCTAAGAGGCTAGTCTTAATCCTCTTCAAGGACAATGACACCGGTTACATCTAGGGGTTGTTCCTCAGATGTGACAACACACATGTAAGGTTCTAGTTTCACCTAGTTCGCTTTTAGGGTGATAAGACAACCTTCTAAAATGCAAGCCACTTCCTCAAATTCCCATTCTAGGGGGTGTTCCCCATATGTGACAACACACATGTTAGGTTCTAGTTTCACCTTGTTTGATTTTAGGGTGTTACAACAACCTTCTAAACTGCAAGCAACTTCCTCAAATTCCCATCGTAAATCCAAGACTACCAGATCCTTTATTTCTTTCAATTCAGTAACCAAACCTATTGAACCTAGGTGTGGTAGCCGAGCATTAAAAGATCTTGAATGGTGTGTTTCCATGAATAAAGAGTTATTAACTGTGACACCCCAAAAATTAATTAGATAAAAATAGGTCCTAACATGTGTATCATGAGCTTATAAGGTCTTAAAATTAATAAAAATTGTGTTAAAATTTGGTATGTAAAGTTTTAAAGTGTTTTGAGGTCAAACACACAAGGACGTTTGGAAACTAATCAAAGACGAACTAGTGTGTCGTAGTGTTTTTTTAGTGGAGTTTTGGAGGATGGTTGGAGGGTAAAATTGAGTATATATGGTTCCTATACTTAGACTTACATGTAATGGGTCAAAATATTAAAGTAGGACAACCCGGGAACAAGCCTAAGGGTGCCCGAGGAGGACCCAAACATAGGCCAGTGAAGCTGCTGGGCAGTTTAGATGTGTAGGATGTTGCGCAACGCAGACCCGTCACATAAAGGGAAATTGTTTCCCTGCAATGCGGGAAAATCTCAAGCCATTCTGTCCCAAACTAGTTTCCGGAACCAAGAATCAAAAATGCCTCTGCGACGCGCAGTAAGTGCCCTGATTTGGTCACGTCGTTTTTAAGTGAAATTTAAGTTGGTTAGAATGTACAACAGTTGCAACGGTCTTTTGGGTACTTTAGGGATTAATTATTGGAGGTTATTATAGGTTTTTGAAGAGTATTTAAGCATCAGAATAGCCAATAAGACCCTAGACTCCAAATCAAAAACCTTTCTCTCCCAAAACTCTCCCAAAACCACCATTAAAGAAAAAGAGAAATTGCAGCAGATTTAAGACGAGCTCACCAAAGTTTCAAGCTGTTTTAAGGCTCTTATCTATAGTATGTGAAGATTATTCATTCATAGATTCTTCCATGCATGAAGTCCCCCTAGTTTCCCTTCAATTGTGAATCTAAAGAACCGCATTAGAGAGAGTGTTGTGATTGCATTATGGGTAAGTCTTGATTGAGATTCAATCTAGTGTGTAGGATTCAATGATGTTAATACGATGAATATATACTGTTTTTATGGAGTTTTCGTGGTGAGTTATAGTAATTGAATTTGAAGGTCATCATGGTGATCTTAGCCTATTAGAGACTAGAAAAGGTTTTGTGTTGATTCTTTTAATCTAGATTGTATTCTATGTTAATAATCATGATTGAATCACCCAGGTGTGATTTGAATTAGTACTTTATTTATTAAGATTGGTCTTGATGGAATTGAACCTTGAAGATGAACTATGACTATTTAACCTAGTAAAGAAGAATGTGAAAAGAAAACTAAGGGTAAAAGATCCTCCAATCTACCTATGAATGAAGATCGAATGAATTGATGAATTATGAATATTAGGGTTGTTGTGTTGGATGTAGATTCAGGATGATTTAATGGAAGTGATAGATTCACTTGAGCATGACATCCCTCCATGAGAGAAAAGGTTTAACAAGGCTTGACAAGAAAACCATGGAGTATATGTTTGACTCCAAGTGGATATGAAAAAAGAGTTGAATAGTCTATCAAGGGTCCGGACTGCAAGTAGAAAGATAATCCACACCTAGTAGTTGTTATGACTATCCAATTAGGTCTCATGAGGCAGGAGTTCTTCACGTAGTATAGTCAAGGTATTCTTGTAGAGATCTACATATCCTATGAACTTAGATGTGTTTGAGAGGCATCTCGCAGTTTTCAAAGCAAAAGATGAACTTAGACATGCCTAAAGGGCACTTCGTAGTGTTCATAATGTATGAATTAACTTAGACATACCAAAGGGGTATCTCTTAGTGTTCATGATTAAGGGATTAAGACATACCTTAAAAATGATCTCGTAGGATACATATGATTAAGGAACTTAGACATACTTAATGATGTATCTCGTACTGTTCAAAAGATAAAAAAGTGGGTAGGATCCAAAGTAAGACGTGATAAAGAAAGGATCCAACTGTAGTACCTTTCATGAATGGTGGTATGGGATATTATGATTGCATTGCACAAGGTATAACCTAGGGTTACTATTAAAGAAGAGATTGAAAATAGGATTGGACTAGAGTTGCCTTTCGTAGTATAGTAGACTAAAGATGAGAGAATATTAGTAGATGAATTTAAGTAATAAAGATGATATGGAGGGTTAACATATTAAGGATGGTTTTCAAGATAGCCTTAGTATGTAGGGTATTATGGGTTTCATTATGTACATTCCACAAGCATGTTTTGAGATGACCACAAGGGTATAGTAATATTTAGTATGCAGAACTTAGGACTTAATTAAAGTAGTGAACTATGATCAAGTATGAACAAAGAGAGGTATTTAGCTTTTGTAGTTGTATGGTATGTTACCTTGGCCTTGCACAAGGATACTTTGAGGTTGCTTGTGATGTAGTTCATATTAGTTAGAAAGTGTAAGACCCCAAAAATGAGTTAGGTGAAGCTAGATCCTAATATTGTTGTCGTGATGGTCTAAATTCCTAAATTGTTTATAATTTAAGTTTGAGACAGTGTCTAAGAGTTTAGGTGCATTGGAAGTCAGCCGTCAAGGGACGACCAAGACGTTCGATGACTAAGTCACCTATGTGCCTCATATGGTATTTATGTGTTTATGTGTGAATAATGAGGTCATTTTTTCCTTAAATGAGTTATTATAGTGTATATAGTTAGTGTGTTAATTTTCGTAAAGTTTGGAGGTCAAACGTACATGACTTTCGAAAGATGTGTCTTGAGATGACCTTGTGTGTCTATGTATGTTTTGTCAAGTTTAACGTGTTTGTTTGGGATGAAACTCGTGTGGTAGGTCCAAAAATCTTATACAAACATATTTGGGTTATAAAAGTTTGGGTACGACTCCACATAGGACCCACAAAAGTCCCTAAAGGAGGACCCCAATATTAGAGCTCAAAACTACCAGGTAGTGGCAATCGACGACCCAAACGACGGCCAATCGTCCAGGCAACACCCCTTCAATGGATACAAGTTTCCTGAAGTATGATGAGTCTCTGAAACAACCCAACAGACCCCCATCGACGGGATGTGGGCGAGACTACGGACCGTCGATGCATCCGTCGTTGGTTTGTGTGTTTTCCGCCAGCTTTCTTTTATGTTGAGGGGTCAAGTTGTACATTCACCCCAAGACCCTATAAGTCATTGGATGGGTTTTTGAGTGTTTATAGGTATTTTAAGAGTATATAAGTCATTAAACTCTTATTATAACCGTAACATTTAAATCAAAACCCCTTCCATCCTAAAGTTTCTCTAAAAATCTCCATGAGAGTTCAAGGTGAAGATGGATCTTGAAGATGGTTCTTCATTAAAGTTTATTCTTCAATTATCATTGGGTTATTCAAATAAGTAATGGGATTTATTCAACTAAGGATTTGTATCACCTTAGAGCCAACTTCAAAGATGTTTTTCAAAGATTTCAAAATGATGAAAAAAAGTCCAATTTCTACTCTAAGTGTTGGGTACTTGCATTAAAGGTTTTCAAACAGTTATAAATGATGAAATTATTGAATAATTGATGTTTTCCAATGAAATTCTCCATGAACCCTTGACATTCACAAATATCTCAATTTGACTAAAATATGGGTTAAGTGATCATGCTTTGAGATTGTTTATTCATGTGTAGATAATTTTGGGTTTTTTATTCATGTATATATTATTATTAATTGGTTTATAGGCTGCTTCAATTTGATCAATTTAATATTTTACATTCTTAGATCTATTCAATATTGGGTTTATTGAATGATATTGTCTTATGGCTTATGTTTTCTGATGTAGTTTTCAATGGGCTTTCTAATGATGCAATAATTGTATTCAATTGATATCTAGGATGTATTAGATTGATGAGTATGTAATGAATTGACCTAATTTCATAGATTATGGATGTAATCACAATAAATTGTTGGTTATGTCCATGTTAAGGGCCTTATGAGATAGAGTTGGATGTTTTACCTTGAAATTGAAGTGGTAAGATGGAGTGGGGTATGCTGCCCTAATTCTTTTTATTTTGTGTTTATTAAACTTCAATTCTATTGTGATTGGAATGGTCCCCTTAAGGTGGCAGTGCTACGTGAATTGATGTGGACTTGTATGATGATCATGGCCTTGTCGGCTCTATTTGAAGTATTATGATTATTTGTGTAGTTGATTTATGTGAAGTATTAGCATATATATCTACATGTGAAGTAATGTGAAAGTATGTTTTCTTCCTATCTATGTTAGGAGATCATGTAGACTATGTTTAGTCTTAGATGTTGACACATGGTTGTTCCTACTTGACTATATTAGTTTTGATGGTTATATTGATGATGATATTGAAATGTATAGGATGACATCAATATGATAAGGGTCATTCCTAAGTTCTGAAAAAGAATGATATGCAATATATGATAAGGGAAAAGAATGTGGTGTCTTTTTTGGTAGACTTGTGTCTCTTGCTTGATATATGTATGAATGGTATGTGAATATGAAATGTATCGACTAGGTAGCCTTAGTGTTCCCTTAACATGTATGAATGAAAGATATATGAGACCTTAGGGGATGTTAAGAATGTCATGTACGTGGTAAAAGTTATGTTATGAATGTTGAAGCAGAGAGCCGTAATAATATCCTATATGTAAAGGAATGGTGTACTTAGGGTTGATTGGATGGAACAACATCATATCATCCTTAGTAAAGTCATAATGAGCTATATTAGTCGCCATTGAAGGTAGCCTATTTGAAATCTTTGGTAGAGTTAATGTGGTTGGGTTATGAATTAGATAAGGAATCCTTTTCATGTGATCCTTTAATGTCAATTACTCGATAAGAACCAAGGATAGCACCGAGTGATTATGTTAAGGGAAGTGGATCTACTTGAGAATGAGACAAGAGTACAATGTACCTCCACTTGAGAATGAGACTAGAGTGCCTAAAATCCCTTCCTATTCCTTAACCATGTTCCTACGTGGGATGTCTCCTAGTTCTACCCTTGGCAAGTAGAATACCCTCATCGAAGTAGGTTAGAACTCTTGAGTCCATGTCTAGCTATCATGGTCTATGTCGGTTATTGCCTATTCTCACTACATAAGATACTTACTAGCTTTTGATAAGTTTTATGAAGTTCAGGTGGTGGTATGGGACGCTATCTAGACAATGCACAATAGGCTTTGAAGGTGTTAGTGAGAGTCCTTAGGTCTTGTTCAAGACCATTACTTGAATGTCCTTTATGTGATGAATGCCTCCTAATGAACCAATAAATAAAATGACGTAAGTGAAGATAGTATGTTAAATGAAGTAGTACTTATCTAGAGTAGTTACGGGTTGTCTAGTTAATATGTGAAGGAGGTATAAGAATGGTCACTTCGTATCTTACCTAGATAAGTCTTAAAATGACTCTAGTTAGGAAAGTTTGTTGATTTTGTAGACATGATCTAAAGCTTAGGTAGTCTTAAGGATTACATACGTAATCCTGAAGAGTTCACTATGGACATTATCTACTTGATTTACTTAAGTAAGTCTTTTTATAGCCTTTGGATGGAGAATGTCATATCATGTATATGCTAATGTGTTAGGTGAGAACGATTTTATCTTAAGTTAGTCTATAGGATCTCTTAAGTCTGATTATGCTGATTAATCTCTGGCTTAAGGATTTGGATAGCCTGAAACTAGATCATTGTAAGTCCAGTAAGACCCAGGGGGCAGGCAGCCGATCTTTTGGTGATCCGTCCTACAATGAGACTTGCCAAAGACTTGTAATATCCAACATGAGTGACAAAAGTTGAGTAACTTCCAAGGCCAATTTAATTGTTAAATCATAGTAAAATTAAGAGCAAATTTAATCTTTTATTAGTTTGATAATCTTTGTTAAAATTATTCTTAAACTCTTGTCTTATCCTTGACGTTCTTTCATGCCTAAAAGACAACTATTTATTCTCATGAATAGCAACAATATTGTCAACTCTGTTAATTGTTCTATATCTAAAGAAGATATGCGTTTACAAAATTGGTCTATTCCAAAAGAACCTATTAATAAGATTTACCAAATAGGTAATTTTAATTTCTTTAAAAGTTTGAATATAAAAATTTGTGAATCTACTTCTGCAATTAATAATTCATTAGAAACTATTTAATTGTTAATTGCTGCTGACATTGACAGGTATAGAAAGGAATTTAAATTCCTTCATATTGGTTTTGTACAGGTTGCTGTGAAACCCCTCTTCCGTAAAGGTTTAAATATTCCTATTTGTTTAATGCTTAGAGATGCTAGACTTCTCAACGTTGATAATTCTTTATTAGGGATCTTAGAGAGTTATCTTGCTCATGGCAGGTTTACTTCAATTGCTACCCTAACTTCTCTGTAGAAATTGAAGACCCCAATATTCTTGATACTATGACTCTTAATGTCAAAACCAAGAACAAGAACAGCAAGCTTGGAACCAGAGATTTAGCTGTAATATATCGGGTATAGTACAAGCTGATGAAGACCACTATTGCGCAGAGGCAATTAACTCTAGTCCCAATGGTGTTACTATGTTTATGGAATCACACCAAGAGCATAGCACTACTTTTGTGCCTAGGATGTTAAAGTGGAATGAGATCCTTTCCGACGAAAGTTGGAGATTTGAATCCATCACCGAACCTCTTCCTCCTCAACCCTCTAGGTCTTCTCTTGAAAGTATTCTTCAATTTTAAGATGGATCTGTTAACCTTAAGTTTCTTAGATCAAATTCTTTCAGCCTAGAGTCTTCCAGTAAGAGAATGTCTATGGCTTGACCTTCTACTTTAAAAACCTGGGAGGGAGATGAAGATTTATATGAAACTGCTGAGGTTTCCGAACTACAAGGTAAATTCCGTGGGGTTGATTTAACCCAAACCATTCCCAAAGTTTATTATGACTCTTCTTTCACAGGTAGTCCTACTCCTAGTGAAATTAAAGCTCCTTCTCATAAGAAAAAGGATTCTATAGGAACTATTAAGTCAGTCGACAAGTTTAATCCTGACTTAAAAAGGATTAATAAGTGGTGGATAAGCCCTAAGCATGCTTTGAAAAAATCTTGGTATGTGGATACATACACTATGGATCAAAGAGTCTTATTCAAAGACAAATGGTTCAAAGATATGAAGAGATTCAAAACGAAAATTGAATTCTTTAAATGGTTTGAAGCCACGGGCCAAATCGGTGAATGCAATTCATCGCTTCAGGTTTTAGTTAACAAATAACACACCAAAGACAAGGTTTTCGAGAGTGTTACTCCACCTCTTTAAGGCATAAACATTCCCTACACGTATGATGTCCTGAAAGTAGCACCCTTCAAAAAACTTCACTACAAAAAGAAAATGACTTTGTCACTGTCAATGAAATAAACAAAGTCTTCAAACAGAATAATTATACTAACCAAGTCCTTCATGTTGTCTCAAAGCAAATTGAGGACTCAAAGTATAATTGTAGTTGTACCATCCAAATTGGTAACAAACCTAGCTCTTCGAAATCAGGTTTCAACTTAGAAACCAATCCTATCTTCGAAATCTATAAGTTTTCCCTAGAGGATTTCCCTAAACCTGCTAGTGACTTCAATAACTCTCCTAAAATCCTTGAAAGCATTAGTGAGCAACTTAAAAGGATTAAGATTTCTCAGGGTGATAAGGTTGGATCTATTAAGTATAGACTTCCCCACTCCAAAAACTTTTATCGCAGACCCTCGTTTCCTGATATTGAGTTACAAGAAAACAATATGTACCCCCAAAGTGTTGCAGATGGTACAGGAATTACAGAATGGAATATAGATGTTATGGCTTATGGCCAAATCTATAATGAACTCCAAGAGATGGGCATGAATATCACTGCCTATAAATGGAAGACTGCCACAGATAAGCAAGCAGCTAACAGGATAGTTGCAGGATTTACTGGTACTCTAAGAAATTGGTGGGACAATTATGTCACAGAACAAAATAAGAATGAAATCTTTGATGCTGTTGCAAGCAAAAATGTTGTTAAGATTGAAGGACGTCAAACTACTACTTCTTTGGAGGTAGTAGAAGATACAACTGCTACCCTTCTTTACAGCATTGCTAAACATTTCGTGGGGGAACCACGACCATTTCAAGACAGGAGTTTAGAAATATTAAACAATCTTTACTGTAAGAAATTGATAGATTTCAGATGGTACAAAGATATGTTTATAACAAAAGTCATGCTCAGAGATGACTGCAATAATGAATATTGGAAGGAGAGATTTCTTGGTGGATTACCTCCCCATTTTGCAGAAAAGGTCCGATCTAAGATAAGAGATCGTTGTGATGGTAAAATTCCATATTCAGAAATGACTTATGGAGATCTTACGAGTTTGATTCATTTTGTAGCCATGGAACTATGTACAGATCTAAAGCTGAAGGAATATCTTAAGAAGGATCAAAAATTTTCAATTAATGAGCTTGGAAGCTTTTGCCAAGACTTTGGATTCCCTAGTTTAAAACCCCCTTCTGCAAAAACGATTTCCAAAGAAGAGCGATCGGGAAAATCGGCTCCTAAGAAAAGATTCTCAAGAAAGAAAGGATATTCCAAGGATAAGAGAAGTAAGAAAACTTCTCACGAAGATAAGTGTTGGACTTGTGGAAAGACAGGACACAAGTCTCCCAAATGTCCTAGAAATAAGAAAAAGGGAAAGAAGATCAATCTTCTTCAAATAGACGAAGAAACTAAAGAAAAGTTTTTGTCTATATTAAACGAAGAAGAAACAGATTCATCTTCAGAAGAAGAAGAAGAAACCGAGGACGATGAATTCCTCAATGTTGCTCAAGACAATGCTCAAGACAGTGGACATGAATGCAATTGTCAAGGAGCGTTTTGTCATTGCGACCATCAATGTATTAGAGTTCTCTTTGAAGAGTCTGCAGAAATCCTTTTTGCTACCATTGAGAACATAAAAATGATGATGCTCGGAGAAGCTATCTTTTGGAACTTCAAAAGTTTGTCACTAAGCAAAAGGAGAAAGAGATTACAAAGAATGTAGTCCCTTTTAACATGAAACAAATCATGCAATGGATTTCTGACAAGAAGGAAGAACCTTCTATTAATGATCTTCGAACAGAAATAAACTCTCTCAAAGAAGAAGTCTGAGAAGTTAAGTTAAGACTTAACAACATCGAAATTTGTTGCTTTAGCAAAACAATTTCTTAAGGACGCTGAAGTCTCTCTTAAATAAAAGGAGATTGCTACTTCTGATGACGAAGATTCTTTTAATCAATCAACCCTCCCTCTCCTAAAGGTATTAATGATGCAGGTATTAGCATGATCACCAAGGTAAGACCTCAGAGTTCTCATATTATGATCAAATTAGTAGTTAATGCTAACTTTGTTCTTAACAAGATTGCTTTGTTAGAGAGTGGTGCAGATCGTAATTGCATTGTTGAAGGTCTTATTCCAACCAAGTACCTCCAGAAAGTAACTACCAAGTTGTACAGTACGACTGGTGAACGTATCTGTATAGATTACAAACTTTCAAATCCTCATATCTGCAATGACGGTATCTGCCTTGCTAATGATTTTGTCATAACCAAAAACATTAATGAGGAAATTATTTTGGGAATACCTTTTATTACACAAATCAAACCTTATATTTCAGATTTTGATTCAATCAAAACAAAAATCTTAGGAAAAGAAATTTCCTTTCCTTTTATAAAGACGCTTTCTCTTGAAGAAATTAAATTTTTGCGTAAACAAACTGCTTTCAAAATCAACCAGATTTGTTTTTAGAAAGACGATATTAGAATTAAAAAAATTGAGCAAATTTTAAAACACCCGGGAATGGTTGCTAAAATTGCCAATCTTCAAAATGATTTTGAAAGAGAAATTTGCTCAGAATTTCCTAACACTTTTTGGGATAGAAAATCTCATATTATTGATTTACCATACATTGATGGATTTAATGAAAAGGCCATCTCCACAAAAGCTAGGCCTATTCAGATGAACCACAATTTGATGGAAATCTGTAAAAAAGAAATTCATACTCTTTTGAATAATAAAATTGTTCGTCCCTCTAAATAACCTTGGAGTTGTTCAGCATTTTATGTTAACAATGCAGCTGAACAAGAACGAGGTTCCCCTAGACTGGTTATTAATTATAAACCTTTAAACTCAGTTTTAAAGTGGATTCGTTACCCGATTCCTAAAAAAATGGATCTTTTAAAACGAACTTTTAAAGCTAATATTTACAGCAAATTTGATTTAAAGTCTGGTTTTTGGCAAATTCAAAATGCTGAACAAGATAAATATAAAACAGCTTTCAATGTCCCCTTTGGACAATATGAATGGAATGTCATACCTTTTGGACTTAAAAATGCCCCTTCGGAATTTTAGAATATTATGATTTCTATTTTCAATCATATTAGCCATATTTCAATTGTTTATATTGATGATGTATTAATCTTTTCCGAGGACATTGATTCGCATTTTAAACATTTAAATATTTTCTTTAAAATTATTAAGCACAATGGACTAGTCATTAGTGCTAAAAAGATTAAAATATTTCATACAAAAATCAGATTTTTGGGACATGATCTCTATCAAGGAACTTATACACCAATTTGCAGATCCATTGAGTTTTCTGATAAGTTTCCCACTGTCATTTTAGATAAAACTCAGTTGCAGAGATTTCTAGGAAGTCTCAATTATGTAGCTGATTTTATTCCAAAAGATAGGCATATTTGTATACCTCTCTTTGACAGGTGAAAGAAGAATCCTTCACCTTGGAGTGATGAACAAACCAATGTTGTTATTCTTCTTAAAAATATTGTTAAAAAACTTCCTTGCCTTGGTATTCCTAACCCTGAATGTTTTATGATAGTTAAGACTGACGCGTCTGATATCGGATATGGTGGTATTCTTAAGCAAAAGAAAGACTCCAATTTGCCAGAACAATTAGTCCGCTATACTTCAGGAATCTGGACTTCTGCCCAAAGAAATTATAGCACGATCAAAAAGGAGATTCTTGCTATTGTTCGTTGTACAACTAAGTTTCAAGATGACTTAATCAATAAAGAATTCTTACTTAGAGTAGATTGCAAATCTGCTAAAGAAATCCTCTAGAAGGATGTAAAAAATATTGTTTCTAAACAATTTTTTGCCAAATGCCAAGCCTTGTTATCCAGCTTTGATTTTCAAATCGAGTTTATCAAAGGTGAGAATAATTCTTTACCAGACTTTCTAACCAGAGAATTCTTGCAGGGAAAATATGAGCAGGCCTCAGATCAGGCCCATAGCGGGAAAACAGCCAGCTAAAACCAACTCAAACAACCCAGCAAGATCTACAGGCCCATTTGCAATAAGGCCTGAATTAAACAGGTATTCAGCTTTGGCGCACCTTCCGCCAATTAATCCTCCTGAACATTCCCAGATTTGCTCATCAAAGATGCAGGTCCTAAAGAAACCTTTCTCAAAGGAACTAGAGCCCAGCTCTTCTTCTTCACCAAGCGGAGAACTTAGATTCTCTCAAAAATAAACAAGTGATTGTTATACTATGAAACTGCCTCAAAGTTTTGCCGAAGCTGTCTCTCCAAACAGTATAAAACATTCTCTCAAAGAGAAAGAGAAATTTGAGATGATTTCTCTACAAGTTTTTCCCATTTTTGCATTGGACAAGGAGTATGAAGGTTATGAGATAAAGCATATCTTGAAACCGGTATATACAAATAGGAATTATGTGGAAACGGACAATTCCTTGAAAACCAGAAGATATTTCAAACTCTTCCTTGTAGATACAGGATCAGTCGAAATCGAACATGAGTTAGCAGACAAATCTGACCCAGATAGTATTGCCTACTCCAAGTTCACTATTAAAAAGATTTTATCTCCTCACAACTGGCCAGTAGACCATTTGCAGACTCCCATAAATCTCTCTATGAGATTCAATCCACAAACCTACAATTGGTATGACTACAAGAATGCCTGGGTAAACTTCTTGTACGTTATACCAACAACCCACACTTGGTTTGTAAAATATTGTCCATAAGTTGCAGCTTCTACTATCCCAAGGTGGTTCTACGAATGGTGGAGCTGCTTTGGGGGAAATAAACAAGTCATGCCTCGACAATTTGCTAAAAAATATCCTCAATTTCAAATTGACGAAGGCATATCAACACTACAAGAGAACATAAAGCTCTGTAAGTTTTTCATTAAGAAGCGTTTATCTTACATCATAAGTTGGACGTTTGTTATTGCAGATTTTGACAGGATTAAATTTCATTCTAAAGAAATCCGAGTCAAAGGCTGGTCTCCGGATAAAAAGGAGACACCTACGTCTTCAAACAAGAAGACAGTTTCAAAGGCCTCACCCTCAAAGAGTGAGTTAAAGAAGAGACTTGAAAAGGCTCTGTCTAAATTGGATGACATTGCAGATGAAGTTGCTATTAATTAACTTCTTGAGGAAGCATCCTCTCAAAGTGATGATAATGGTGACATGCTAAATCCAAAGGCTTTAGCAAATTCATACCTAAACCCATTTAATTAATATTCTAATTGAGGTCTTAAACCGGAATAATTAGTCTTTCTAATAGAGATCCAAAGGATCGGAATTATTAAGAATGAAGCAAAGCAGTCTCAAAGAGATAGAATCTTTGTTAATATGATCAAAATGAAGTAATGAAATTCATCACAAAAATCAAAGGAGATCCAATCAACATCTGATTAGGATCTTATCTCTAACAATAGCCAAAGGCGACAAAAACTTTATTAAAGTTAAAGACAAAAGGAAAAGGTTCCTTCCCAACAATAGACTGCCACCATACTTTTCAAAAGCAAAGGAAGTGGAGCAAAATAAAAGAGCTATCTTGCTTTTTCAAAAAGCAAAAGCAGTGGAGGAGAAGGGAGAGCCAATTAAAATGAAGCTCTGCGATTTTCCTTATCTACTTGAGAATGAGAAAAGAGAACAATGTACCTCCACTTGAGAATGAGACTAGAGTGCCTAAAAGCCCTTCCTATTCCTTAACCATGTTCCTACGTGGGATGTCTCCTAGTTCTACCCTTGGCAAGTAGAATACCATCATCGAAGTAGTTTAGAACTCTGAACTCCATGTCTAGCTATCATGGTCTATGTCGGTTATTGGCCTATTCTCACTACATGAGATACTTACTAGCATTTGATAAGTTTTTATGAAGTTTAGGTGGTGGTATGGGACACTATCTGGACATTGCACAATAGGCTTTGAAGGTGTTAGTGAGAGTCCTTAGGTCTTGTTCAAGACCATTACTTGAATATCCTTTATGTGTTCAATGTCCCTTAAAGAACCAATGAATAAAATGACTTAAGTGAAGATAGTATTTTAAATGAAGTAGTACTTATCTAGAGTAGTTACGGGTTGTCTAGTTAATATGTGAAGGAGGTATAAGAATGGTCACTTCGTATCTTACCTAGATAAGTCTTAAAATGACTCTAGTTAGGGAAGTTGGTTGATTTTGTAGACATGATCTAAAGCTTAGGTAGTCTTAAGGATTACATACGTAATCCTGAAGAGTTCACTATGGACATTACCTACTTGATTTACTTAAGTAAGTCTTTTTATAGCCTTTGGATGGAGAATGTCATATCATTTATATGCTAATGTGTTAAGTGAGATTGATTCTATCTTAAGTTAGTCTATACGATCTCTTAAGTGTGTGTATAAGGGATTGTATGGGCGGTCGCTTTACAACTCAGTCAAGTGAACCTTAGAACCACCTTAGGTTGGAGGATCTCATGTTAATATGTTTGATGTCTAGTAAAGGTATGTTGATGTCATTATGGGTTGTCTTAAGGGTCGTTTAGGTATGCTTATAGAGAGTGTATGGGCGGTCTCTCTTTGTGATACTTAAGTGAATCTTAGTATAGCTTTAAGTGAGGGGGTAATATCCTGAATGGAGTTTTGAGTGAAAGTAAGAAACTTCACTGAAGGACTTCACTGTAACAGTGAGGTAAGTTCACTGTAACATTTCTCCAAAATGTGATAATTTCTTAAATGATTTCTTATGTGTGTTTAATGTTTTAAATATAAGTCTTCTGCTTGCATATATTTATGAAAGAGTTCTTTGTGTGTGAAGAAATTTTTAAATTTTCACTCATTTTAGAATGTTTATTATGCAATGAATTATACGAGAGGCTTATATGAGACTTTTTGAAGTCTCATTTGCCATGTGATGACGCATGAATGCTTTAACTTCTACGATATAAGTGCGGGTCGTTACAAAGTTAGTATAGAGCATAAGTGTTTAGGGAGTGTCTTAGTTATCTTATAAACCAGATCTAGTAGGGTCTTGTTTATAATGTGAAGCGCGCCACATTACAAATAGGAGACTATTGGGTGGTAGGTTACTTTTTCATTCATCTAATCGTGCCTAAGATCTTTGTGTAAGGTGTCTTTCCCTTGTTTCCCATATGTGTTGGTACCTTAAGGGTGACTTTATGAAGTTTGGGTTGAGGGAGAGAAAATATGAGATGTGACTTGTGAGATAAGGTGTGATAGATGGTCGTTATGACCATAGGTTGTCTTGGTTACCTGTTGAAGGATTGTTAAGTAGGATAATAATGATAAGGAATAGTGTGAGAATGTGAAGGAGTGGTTGTTTAGATAGTTTGAAGTTGTTTAAGATCCCAACCATAGGAAGGAACGTGATGAGATTTGAAAGAGTAAATGTGAGTCTTCTTGTAGGGGGGGGGGGATGTAGTGGTGAGATAATGAGACCTTTGAGAGTCTTTAGTACCTATGAGGTAGACTTTGGTGACAAAGTATTAGTATGGTTTGAGGTTCCTTGAGGCAGTTTTTTATTGTGTATGTTATGTTGACCTTAGAATGGGTTTCTCCTAAGTGGGGGAGTATGGTGAAGGTATGATTGTTGGGAGTGAGGTGCCCTTAACTTCTCATTATGTGTTTAGTCAAACCTAAAACAAAGAGTTCTTAATAACATGAGTTTTGTAACAGTCTTTTGTCGAAGATGATTTTTAATTATTCTCGTTATAATATGCATGATTTATTGAAGTTTTGTTGAATGAGAAAATGAGTTTTCATGCATGGTATCTTCCTCATGATTCAGGTGCATCTAGTGTAGGTTGCGAATTGTGTCATATAGTAAATGCTAAGCATGTCTAAGTGATTTTATGACATTGATTATGTTGTAGGATGTGTTTATATGATGCTACCTTGCAAATTAGCTTGTTTCTATCATAAATTGCCTAAAAGTTGCATTTTTGAATTTTTTTTCTCAATTCATTGTAATGCACTTTCTATCCAATGTAATGATTTTCAAAATTTGATTAATGGATTCTTTGGTCTAAGATTGTTGTAGTGTATTTAGAACTGATCTATATAAATATGTTATTGAATAAAAAAGGATTTTTCGTTATTTGGAACAAAGCATGTCAGTTTTGTAACATAATGAGTTATACAATTGTCTTCTAGTTCTTGTTGTGTTGTAAACCTCTTGACTATGTGAAAATGTTATTTTCTTCTTGAATATGTGCTATATGGTATGGTCATGAGTTTCTAATTGAGTTTCTATTCTTAGAAGTGTTCGAAGAGTGGAAAGTGTCATTCGAGGACGAATGTTGTCCAAGTGGGGGAGATTGTAAGACCCTAAAAATGACATAGGTTAAGCTAGAGGCTAACATGATTTTCGTGATGGTCTTAAGTCCTAAAATTGTTTATGTTATGGGTTTGAGGAAGTGTCTAAGAACTTAGGCGCATTGAAAGTCAGACGTCAAGGGACGACCAAGACGTTCGACGAGTAAGTCACCTATGTGCCTCATATGTGGTTTTATGTGTTTATGTGTAGTTAATGAGTTTATAAGGTCCATAAATGAGTTATTACAATTTATATAGGCAAAGTATTAAGTTTCGTGATGTTTGGAGGTCAAACATTCAAGAACATCCATGACTTTCGAAAGATGTGCCTTGAGATGACCTTGTGTGTCTGTGTATTTTTCGTCAAGTTTTACGTGTTTGTTTAAGATGAAACTAGTGTGGTAGGTCCTAATCTCGTATACAAACATATTTGGGTTAGAAACGTCCGGGTACGACTCCACATAGGACCCACAAGGGGCCCTAAAATAGGACCCCAACATTTGAGCTTAAGACCACCAGGCAATGGCAATCGACGACCCAAACGACCGCCAGCCAACCAGGCAACGGCCCATCGATGGTTCTCGTCGATGGATCTAAGTTGACTGCGGGTTGAGATGTCTATGAAGCAACCCACGAGACCCCCATCAACAGGATATGGGGGAGACCACGAACCGTCGATGCATCCGTTGATGGGCTGTGTGTTTTCTGCGAACTTTTCGTTAAGTTGAGGGGTGAAGTTGTAAATTCACCACAAGCCCCTTTAAGTCTTTGGACGGTTGTTTTGAGTGTTTATGGGTATTTTAAGAGTATATAAGTCATTCAACTCTATATATAACCCTAACACCTAAATCAAATCCCTTCCCTTCTAAAGTTTCTCCAAAAATCTCCATGAGATTTCAACGTGAATATGGAGCTTGAAGATGGTTCTTCAATGGAGTTTCTTATTCAATTATCATTGGGTTCTTCAAATAAGCTATGAGATTTCTTAATCTAAGGTTTCCTATCACCTTAGATCCAATTTCAAAGATGATTTTCAAAGATTTCAAAAAGATGAAAAAAGTACAATTTCTACTCTATGTCTTGGGTTCTTGCATAAATGGTTTTCAAACATTTATTTATCATAACATTGATGTATAATTGATATTTTCCAATGGAATTCTCAATGAACCTTTCACATTCACAAATCTCTCAATTTAACTAAAATATGGGTTAGGTGATCATGCTTTGAGATTGATGAATTCATGTGTAGATCATTATGGGTTTTTGATTCATGTATAGAATATGGTTATTGGTTTATAGGCTGTTTTAATTTGATCAATTGAATATTTTACATTCTTAGATTTATTGAATATTAGGATTATTAATTAGATATTGTCTTAAGGCTTATGTTTTCTTATATAGTTTTCTATGGGCTTTCTAACGATGCAATAATTGTATTCAATTGATATCTAGGTTATATTAGATTGATGTGTATGCAATAAATTGACCTAGTTTCATTGATTATGGATGTTATTGCATTAAATTGTTGATTATGGCCATGGTAACGACTATTTGATATAGAGTTTGATGTTTTAGCCTTCGAATCGAAGTGGTAAGATGGAGTGGCTTATGCTGCCCTAATTCCGTTTATTTTTTGTTAATCAGACTTCAATTATATTGTGATTGGTATGGTCCACTTATGGTGGTGGTATTATGTGAAATGATATGGCCTTGTCGGTGTTACTTTATGCAATATGACGATCATGGCCTTTTTGGCACTGTTTGAAGTATTATGATTATTTGTGTAGTTGATTTATATGACGTATGAACATATCTATATACATGTGAAGTAATGTGAAAGTATGTGTTCTTTCTATGTATGTTAGAAGATCATGTAGACTATCACTATGATTATATGTGTAGTCTTAGATGTTGATACATGGTTGTTCCTACTTAACTATATGATTTGTGATGGTTAAATTGATGATGATATAGTAATGTATAGGATGACATAAATATGATAAGGTTCATTCATATGTGCTTGAAAGAATGATATGCTATATGTGATAAGGGGAAAAAATGTGGTGTCTTGTTTGGTAGACTTGTATCCCTTGCTTGATACATGTATAAATTATATGTGTATATGAGATGTCTTCACTAGGTTGTATTAGTGCACCCTTGTCATGTATGAATGAAAGATATGTGAGACCTTAGAGGATGTTAAGAAGGTCATGTACGTGGTAAAGGTTATGTTATGAATGTTGAAGTTCAGAGCCATAATGGTATCCTTCATGTAAAGGAATGGCGGACTTTTGGTTGATTGGCTGGAACAACATCATATCATCCTTAGGGAAGTCATAATGAGCTGTCTTAGTCGCCATTGATGGTAGCCTAGTGGACCTCTTTGGTAGGGTGAATGTGATTGGGTTATGAACTAGATAAGGAACCCTTTTCATATGATCCTTTAATGCCAATTACTCTATGAGAACCAAGGATAGCACCGAGTGATTATGTTAAGGAATTGGATCTATTTCAGAATGAGACAAAAGTACAATGTATCTCTACTTGAGAATGAGAATAGAGTGCATAAAAGCCCTTCATATTCTTTAACCATGTGCCTACATGGAATGTGTTCTAGTTCTACCCTTGGAAGATAGAACACCCTCATCGTAGTAGGTTAGAACTCTGGATTCCATGTCTATCTATCATGGTATATGTCGGTTATTGACTATTCTTATCATATGGGATACCTACTACCAATAGAGAAGTTATATGAAGTTTAAGTGGTGGTATGGGGAGCTATCTAGACATTCCACAATAGTCTTTGAAGGTGTTAGTGAGAGTCCCTAGTTCTTGTTCAAGACCATAACTTGAATGTCCTTTATGTGTTGAATTTAATTAACTATTGAATATAATGACTTAAATTAATATAGTATGTTAAATGAAGTAGTACTTATCTAGAGTAGATAAGGGTTGTCTAGTTAAGATGTGAAGGGGGTATAGGAATGGTCACTTCTTATCTTACCTAGATCATTCTTAAGAATGACTCTAGTTAGGGAAGTTGTTTGATTTTGTAGACATGATCTAAGCCTTAGGTAGTCTTAAGGATTACTTAGGTAATATTGAAGAGGTCACTATGGACGTTATCTTCTTGATTTACTTAAGTAAGTCTTTTGATAGCCTTTGGAACGAGAATATCATGTCATCTATGTGCTAATGTGTTAAGTGAGAATGGTTCCATCTTAAGGTAGTCTAAAGGATCTCTTAAGTGTGGGTGTAAGGGATTGTATGGGCAGTCACTTCACAACTCACCCAAGTGAACCATAGAACTATCTTTGGTAGGAGGATCTCATGTTCATATGTTTGATGTCCTGTAAAGGTATGTTGATATCATTATGGGTTCTCTTAAGGATCATTTAGGATGCTTAGAGAGGGAGTATGGGTGGTCTCTCTTTGTGATACTTAAGTCAGTCTTAAGATAACTTTATGTGAGGGAGTTAGATTATAAAAGAGGTTTTGAGTGAAACAAAGAAACATCACTATACTGTGAAGGACTTCACTGTAACAGTGAAGAAAGTTCACTATAACGTTTATTTAAAATGTGATAATTGCTAAATGATTTCTTATGTGTTTTCTGAGTTGTTAAATGTTGTTTTTATTATTATAGTATAATGTTTTATTCAAAATTCATGAAAAGCATGCTATTGACTAAATGCCCCCTTTTCATGGTTTTTGCATGAATTTCATACTTACTACATCTAATGTTCTAACGCCTTGTTTTCCCTTTTTGACTAAAGTGTAGGGAATTGTATGTCTTGATGTTCCATGGAGGATGAATAGGTTTCTAAGGCTTTGAAGATGATGTATTGGTGAGTCCTCATCGAGTCAAGGACAATATCCACAAGCTCCTTATGTCTTAGTATTTTCTTTTATGTCTTGTATGGGCATAGTCCCAAGTGTTGTAAACTCCAAAGTTTAGATGGTTCAAGTAGATTGTTGTAAAAGTTTAATGTCTTAAATGAAATTCTTCCACTTGCGTATTTTTTATGAAAGAGTTCTTCGTGTGTGAAGAAAGTTTTAAATTTTCACTCATTTTAGAATGTTTATTATGCAATGAATGATACAAGAGGCTTACATGAGACTTCTTGAAGTCTCATTTGTCGTGTGACGATGCAAATATGCTCTAACTTCGAGGGTGTACTTGCGCGTCGTGAAAGAAGGACAATTAGTTAATGATGAACTCTTATATGCTTTATGATGCTTCAATATAATTATGATATTCATGATATGATTATGTATTTATATCTTAAGAGTATGTCTATTGTAGACTAACCCTTGAGATATCTTATGCTGATATATAGTTTCCATACTTAGTACTTATCGTACTAACGCATATTGCCTACATGTTGTCCATGTAGGGTCTTGAGAAGATTGATTTGATTTCAAGGGTAGAGTTTCCAAGGCTTTTCAGAAGAGAAGAAATGGTGAGTCCTCATAGCTTTGATAACGAACCTTTATGTTCCTTTATGTATTTATTTATGTTTTAGATTTTATGTGTCTTGCGTCCCAGGATGTTTCATTCATGTCAAAGTTAGATGGTTTATGAGACAATATTGTTAGAGATGCTTCATCTTTTATGAAATACCTTTCGGTTTATGCCTAAAGAAACTACTAAATTCCCTCCATTTATGCATGATGTTATGTAATCAAGTTGAGCATCTTGTACAAGACCTCCTAGAGGTCACGTACACCATGTTGCAACCCATGGGTTGCCCTAACTTCTAGGGTGTAGTTGCTGTTCGTGACATTAGCTCTTAAAAGTCAAGGCACATGGTCACTTGTACCAGCAAATCCTCGAGCTAAACTTGTAGGGTCTAAGTGGGTTTTTCGAGTCAAATACAGCTTAAATGGAAGTATTAGCCTCTATAAAGACAGAATTGTCGCTAAAGGTTTCTTGTAGTATCCAGGTGTTGGTTATGGTGAAATATATTCTCCAATAGCAAAGTACACCACAGTGCGTGTTATTCTTTCATTGGCTGCCACATTCGACGGGGCACTTCGTCAGTTAGATGTTAACAACACCTTCATGCACGGTACTCTAGCTGAAGAAGTTTATATGTCTCAACCTCCTGGTTTTGTGAATGAGACATATCCCACTCATGTTTGCCGGCTTCACAAAGCAATTTATGGGCTTAAAAAGGCTCTACGAGCATGGTATGAAGAGCTCAAACCTTATCTTATTTCATATGGATTTTTCCACTCTCAGTCACATCACTGCTTGTTTATATATGCTAAACCTGGAGTTATGCTCTTTCTCATTGTCTATCTTGATGATCTAATTATCACGAGTAATATCGATGTTCGGTGAAAGATTTTATTATGTGTCTTGCTAATCGTTTTTCTATTAAAAATCCAGGTGATTTGAATTTCTTCATGACTGTTGAAGTTATTCGCTCACCTTTTGGAATTTTATCAATCCAACAAAAGTATATCTATGAGAACTTAGACCGAGCTAACATGGTTGAAGCTAATCCTATGCGCACACAAATGGCAAGTGGATCTTGTCCCATGAGTAGTGATGGATCTTTACTTGAGGATCCTAAAGAATATCAGAGTATCGTTGGTAGTTTATAATATCTTAACCTTACCAGACTAGATGTTGCCATTGTTGTAAGTAAATTGTCTCACTTTACAAGTTCTCCAACAACTACACATTGGGCTATGGTCAAACGGGTTCTTCCCTATCTTGTTGACACATCTTCTAATGGCATCTTTCTTCGCAAACTCAAGTCAGCAAATCTGCATGCCTTCTCTGACTCAGAGTGGGCATGTAATCATGATGATCGCTCTTTTACTACAGCATACGTTGTGTATTTATGCTATAATTTGATATCATGGAGCTCTAAAAAGCAAAGAGCTATTGTTAGCTTGGTCACAAATGTTGAATATCGTGTAATTGCTTCAACATCAGCTGAAATTTGTTGGGTCCATAATTTGCTTGAGGAGTTATCTATTTTTCTCAAGGAACCGACTGTTATCTATTATGATAATCTTGATACTACTATGTGTGTGCTAAACAACTTTTTTTCTCCACAATGAAGCACATCAAGATTGATTGTCATTTTGTTCGCAATCTATGCCAAAAAGGCATGTTGCATGTTTCTCATGTTTCATCCTGAGATCTGTTGGATGATCTAATCAGAAAGCCGCTTTAAAAAGCTCCATTCAAAACACTGCAATCCAAGATTGGTATATCAGACCAATCTACCATCTTGCGGGGGCATATTAGTCGTATCTCCTGATTGATATTAGGATATATGTTGATTGATTAACCATATCTTAGTATCTCATTAATGATTTAGTTTCTATTATAATTACGTGAACATCACAATCCTTTAATAGTTGATTCTTTCCTTATTGGTAGTTTGCTCTCTTGTACAAATAGACATACACATTAATAAAATTAAATACTTCTCTCAAGCAATAAGACATATAATATGTACGACTTCGGTTTCTTAACCAACATCAATAACAAATAAGGATGAATTTGTAAGGCAAATAATTCTTGCACATACTAATAATTTTCTTCCTATAATCATGGAGAGGGTAAAAGAAGTGATTACTTCCGTTGACAATCCTCCTCTTGCTACTACTAACACACGGGGACGAGGTTGATCCCTTAGTTTCAATGGACAATGATGTTATCCCATAGTCCCGTGGAGCTTTGATTTTTTTAAAATTGTCTGTCCTTTTGGAAATTAAAAATTGTGGGGCAGTAACAATAGTTTACGAATGTAGATGCTTTTAAGAACTATGATACATTGCTTTTATGTTTTGAACTAAACATATGTGATTTGAATTTCACTATCTATATATTTTGAATAGTCGAAGTATTATTTTGTTCAATGTTTCTTATTTTAGGGGTATTTAATATTCCCTCCATTTAAAAAACATGACCTCTTTTCCTCTTTTAATATTTTATTAAAAAAATGACCCTTTTTTTTTTGGTAACATTTTAAAATGAACTTTCCACGTGGCATATTTAAGGCCACAAGATCAAAGGGAAATTTTTATATTTAACCTTATTTTGATTTAGGACCACAAGATCTAAAATTCTTCTTTATACTTTTAAACGTTGTGCCAAGTCAGTCCAGGTCATTCTTTTTGAGTAATTGCCAATTAATTTATTTCAGTAGCGTAGATCTATATCTATATCTATCTTATCTTATAATCTTAAAATCACTAACTACTAAGTTGAATGTTAAATTACATAAGTCAGATAATTCAAAACTTACATAAGTCACATAATTCAAAACATACATATAAACAGATAATCATCACGAAAACACGTTTCATCCCTTGTTTTCTACCAGCAAACATAACCAACCTATGATTCAACGTGAGCTAGTGACAGGGATATATAACGGGGAACAGTTCTAGTTTTCAGAATTTATATTTTGAACCATAAGGGGTCTCTTGGGAAATGAACAAAGAGAGAAGAGAACCCATACCTTTTTGACGTTCAAACCTCGACTTTCTTCCCAAAGAGACCCTCCAAACACACGTCCAAATCCAAGAGATTCAACACCAACTTGACAGAAAAACCATCTATTTGCCTAACGTGCTTGATTAGTTGATTGTTTATAATTTTCGTTGTGAGTTCTTCAAGTTTGAAGAAATTTGGTTTACCTACTGTTTTTGTAAGTTATTTGGCAGAGAAAAACGTAAGTGAGAGTGATAGAGACGTGAGAGAAAGAGATGAGCGTGGGAGGGAAGAGTTTTCTTAGGATTAAGAGTCTAGTTTAGGACTTTGTCAAATATGGTTTTATTTAATTATTAAAAATATGATTTCCTTTTATTTTAAATCATCTAACAACTAATAAATATAAATTAATAAAATTAATTTACCAACTTAAATTAAAAACAGTTTAAGTCATTGCTTCCACCTAGGTTCGAACCCGGGTGGAGCAAGACTTCACTTCAAGAGCCCCATTTCGGCCCTCTCTCCCCAAAATGCCCCTCTACCTTATTAATTAAATAATTAATTATATATTTAGGGTAATTGAGATACTACCCTTATCCTGGAAAATTATCATTTCACCCCTAGACCCTCCAAACCTAAGATTTCCTCTTTTTTAAGTCCGGTAAAGACTCCTTCGAGTAAATCTATGTATTTTAGAGTCCTATATGGTTGGACCCAATATTTCCTAGCTCAACCAAATCCCCGAGTTATTTGTCTTGGATGTAGCAAGGGTTACGAGGTCTGGTTCTACGCGCATCAATTCGTGTGAACCCGGTCTAATCGTTGGCATTCTAGACAGATTAAGCATTACTTAGTATATCCATTTTTAGGGTTGTTACATTTTCCCTCCCTTAGAAACATTCGTCCCCGAATGACATTACTCTTTACTAACAATAAGTAAGTTATCTATAGAATGTATGCATACATAGGTAATTTAATACTCTCCATAAGTGAATATCTGATTCACATATTAACATGATGGTGTACATCCTTGAAACCTACTAGTAGCTTCACATTAATAGAAAAAGAAACTCTTTAATAAACTAGTCTCATCAAAGCATACAACATAAGTAAACATATAAATCATACAAATCAGCAACCAACATGATGTCTTAAACATATTAACCTCATACTAGTGCATATACACCATACACAGTCAAATACTTGAAGGACTAATTAAGGCTACTCACCCGAAACTTTACCAGAGGTGCCTTCCCCAAACCCCCAGACTTGAGTGCAAAGAATCGTTGCCTCCTTGGAGCCTCTTCACTTGGACCATTAGAATGAACTCTCTCCTTCCCTTGTTCTTGACTTCTCCTAATCGGACAACCCTTCACCATGTGACCCGGTTTTCCACAAGAGTAACAAGCATTAGTGTCCATCATACACTCTCCTCCATATAGTTTGCAACACTTCCAGCACTGTGGTATCTCCTGAGTTGTAAAGTTTTATGAACTTCATGGAGTAATCCATGACCGACATCGAGCCCTGCTTAAGGCTGATGAATTACTCAACCTTAGCCTCCTTCATTTATCTGGGAATAACCGCTCTAGAAAAGCAATCTTGAAAAGATCCTAAGTAATAGGACCTCCTTCTAAGGCCCTTCTATCCTGCCACACTTTATACCAGGATTGAGCTACATCCCTTAGATGGTAGGATGCCAACTCAGTCTTCTCCACATTAATCAAGCCTAATAGCCTGAGCTTGTAAAGTGCTAGCTTGGGCTATCTGTACCAATGTTGTCTGTCAACCCAGCTGGGTTAACAAGCATCTCTATTCCAGCAGCTGGAGCCTGGGAAGGAACCTGAATTACCCCAGCAACTGCTCCTCCAATCTCTCCGCATGCTTTTCTCCGTGTATTCCTCTTTTGGAAACTTCAAGAGCTTATGTTAGATACAATCTTAACACCAAGAAATCGGACATTATAGAAGGCATGATAAGATAGAAGAAGGGAAATTTTTCCTACGCATCAGGCAGTCTCTAATCAAAGATAGTGGTGCACTTCACTACAATGACTTAGAAACTACTCAATGTGGTTGATGTGAACTTACTATTCTCGGAACTTAACCTAGCTCTTTGATACAAACTTTGTCATGACCGGAGTCTAGACCGCAGACGAGACCGGCATCGTTGACCTCTCAGAGTCACAGACAAGACTACTTACGTCATTCTTATTTGGTCTAGGTTAATTTTAGCGGAAAATTAAAAAAAATGTTTCTGAACATGCTACATACGTAATTGTTCACCAAAAACCATATAATTTTAAGATCATCAAATTAAAGAAACAGTTATTAATAACGATAAAGATGTACTTGCCAAAATGGCACCAATACAATGTCTGAACAAAAACGGGAAAAAAACTCTAGTGGAACATACTCCACTAGCTCAATCCTACAACTAAGATAGAATGTAAATGGGCAATCATCCTCTAAAGCATGAGAGCCTACCAAGTCCGGATGAATTCTTGACGTCTGGATAACTACAGTGTTGATCCTGAAGCTCTAGCATCCAACTGTGCCTGGACCTAAAAGTTAGAGTTGTATAAGGTTAGTACACACTTGTACTAAGTATGGGTATATTGAAGAACAAACAAAGGACATGCATGAGTAAGAATAGCTCTTTCCTAGCTACATGATTGTAGCAGGTAAAGTCAGTGGACTTGCCAAATTGAGATTAGGAAAGTGAGTGAACTTTCCAAATTTGGATTAGGAATGTTTATGAGCTTTCCAAATTTGGATTAGGAAAGTTATGCCATGAGTGTAATATGCATCATCATACTTAAAATTTTGCACACAACTTACCACAACGTACACATAGCACATATCATAATTCCTATAACACATAATGTTTTTCATATCATTCATTCATATGCCATGAGACTTTAGAATATTTGACTTGACATTAAGACTTCCCAAAAATGAGGGCTCAACATATGGGACCTCAACTAGGGAGTATGCTTTAGCCAACACAGAGCCTGATTCGTTCATTCATACGTACTTCATTTCATTTCATTCATTTGCTAGTGTAAACACCAGTTATACCTAAGATGTAGTTGAAGACTTTCAGCGGGTTCTTTGTGCATTGACAAAGAATGATCTAATGTCATTACTTGAATCTAACTCACCTCTTGATTATCCTATCCTAACACCTTTGAAATCATTCATTTCATTATGTGCATCATTTCAGGCTGGCCTCATTCATTCATTGGGAACTTTAACTTTAACCGACATAGATCATGTGAGCATCATGAAATCCAGTGTCATGAAACCCCACATCGAAAAAAGGTGGAATCACCGGCCAAAGTGACCCAAAACATACTAGCGTACATGGTTGTTGAACCCAGCCATATCCCTATATTGGCAGTATAGGTTCGTAGACGAGGAGATATAAGGAGACCCATACCCGACATGCCGGACAGTCTCATATCATGAGAGTTACGTGAACCTCCGCCCTTCCCGAAAGAAGGCATCACCGCTCATAGCTATTCCTTCGTTGCTTAGTATAAAGTTCCATTACATTCAACTCATATGTCATGGAAACTGGCTTCTAGTATAAGGACATCATAACTCAATTGTCACGACCCAAATCGGGGACGCGACTGGCACCCACAATTTCACTCCTATGTGAGCGAACCAACCAATCTAACCCTTATCCTTTTAACATATATCAACGGAAAATAATGCGGAAGACTTAAACTCATTAAATAAAACAAATCAACATCTATTAATTTCCCAAAATCTGGAAGTCATCATCACAAGAACATCTATCTCAAATTACTAAACTAAGAATGTCTAAGAACAAAAATA
>NC_028637.1:77500474-77506273 GCF_001406875.1 Solanum pennellii | reverse complement strand
AAACCCACTAATTAACTTAAGGTTACCTCTTTTAACCCCCAAGTAATTAGACTTATTAATATTAACCCTCTAACTTTATAATTAAGGAAAGAATAGTCCAATGCGTCCCTTAAAACGTGTGAAGAAATCCGATTCTGCCTGGGACTTGCGCAACCTGTGACGGGCCGTCGTGCCTGCGACGGTCCGTCACGATGGTCGTCGCAACCTCCCCAAAGTCCAGGTGGACTGTGACGGCCCGTCACACCTGTGACGGTCCGTCCTGCACCTCCGTCCTGACGGTCAGAGACTCGTTTCCCGTACCAATTTCTCAAAAGTTGAAGTGTTTCGCAACGGAAGCTTACGACGGCTCGTCGTGGATGTGACGGCACGTCCTGCAGGTCCGTCACCGATTACAGAGAGTCGATTTTCAATACCCAATTTCAGAATTCTAAGTATGCTGAAACGAGACCCTGCGACGGTTCGTCGTGCCTGTGACGTTCCGTCGTGGGGTCCGTTTCCTCAGCCAATTTTCCAGAAATCAAAATCTGCTGCTCAAAACGACTAAACAGGTCGTTACATCAATAGATGATTTCTCATCTCATCATTAGTATTAAGTGTGTTAATCTCAATACTTTCATAAGAGTGTTTATAGAGACTGGTCTCTTCATCAACTTTACACTCTCATAGGTGAGTACGTTTTAGTAGCATTTACTTAGGCTCATTTGAGATTGCTCTCATCTTTTACATTAGCCTCATATCATGTTGTAACCACATTCATCAACGTTAACACATTTGCTCTTCATAATTACTCTCCCCTTTTTACGTGAATGTTCATTTCATCATATGCCAATGCACTTGGCCATTTAGTGTGTTTCACACTCTTACTTAACCGTTCTAGGGTTTCATCATTTCATTGTTCATTTCATCAATTCTTTGTTCATTTCATCATATGCCAATGCACTTGTCCATTAAGTGTGTTTTACACTCTTACTTAACCCTTATAGGGTTTCATCATTTCATTGTTCATTTCATCATTTCTTTCTTCATTTCATCATTTCATTGCGTACATCTTAGGTTCACTTATATTTATACGTATGCTAGACTTATGGGTCTATACATACAAGTCATGATGCTTCATTCATCATTCGTTTAAGTGATTCATATCTTCCTAAGATTATGTGGTACAAGAATTATGCATCTTGTATGTATACCAAGATCTCGATTTTGATCTAAATAGGCAGCATTATTATTGAATATTTAATTCACATATGACTTATGTATAAATACGAAATTTGGGCAAGGGAACCCGGTTTCAAATCCCCTGGACAACAGTTACATTTTTTTCATTTACTTTTTTGATCTATACGGCTTGGGGACCCAAGTTCGAGCCCCAAAGCCTTCATTTTATTTTCCCTTTAATTTCTCTCTTCATTTTTCGCTTAATTGAACTAAGAGGATGTGGGATCGAACCCCCACAATCTCATTTACTTTCTATTTTCATTGCCTTTAAATTTCTCTCCTTTGGCCGAGGGGTTGTGGGTTTCGAACCCCCACAACCCCTCTTTAATCTCTTTTAATTTTTCTCCTTAAATCTGCCTAGGAGGTTGTGGGTTTGATTCCCACGCCTCACATCTCTTTTCTAATACTTCCTTCACATCCTAGAGGTTGTCGGTTTGATTCCCACGCCTCACATTTCTTTTCTTTCATTTTCTTTACTATCCTTCACTTTCTAGAGGTCTTGGGTTCGATTCTCTCGCCTCACATTTTATTTTATTTTTCTTTTACTCTTCCCTATATATGATTGAGAGGTGGTGGGTTCGAATCCCACTCCTCTCATTTCTTATTTTTTTCTTTTAAGTTACATTTTCCAGCCAATACCATGGCTCGAATCCCCTTCACCACATTTCTTTTTACTTTTTTATTTTCATGGTTTTTAGCATGGTGAGGTCACGGGTTCAATCCTCCATAACCTCACTTGTTTTGATTCATTTTTTTCAACATTTTGAACCCTCTTTGCTGAGTGAATATCATCACTAGAAGCTGGAAATTTTCTTTTAATTTTTCAGCATCCTTTCATCATGTTACACCTTAGTTCTTAGGGGAATTTCGTAGTGCATTTAGAACGTTTTAGGCGCGTTTTCATGGATTCATTTAGCCAAGAGATTATCCCTCAAATCAGCCACATTTCAACTAATATGAACATCGCATTTACATCAACATGTGTACATGAAATATAAAGAACTATCATGCCATTTCAAGTCCTAAACCATGAACAATAGCCACGGAAACACACACATACACACGTAGTTACATTTTCGGTAACATCCACATAAGCCACATAATTCCGAACATACATATAAACACATAATCATCACGAAAACACGTTTCATCCCTAGTTTTCTACCAGCAAACATAACCAACCTATGATTCAACGGGAGCTAGTGACAGGGATATGCAATGGGGAACAATCCTAGTTTTCGGAATGAATTTCTCGAACCTTAAGTGGTCTCTTGGGAAATGGACAAAGATAGAAGAGAACCCATACCTTTTTAACGTTCAAACCTCGACTTGCTTCCCAAAGAACCCCTCCAAACACAAGTCCAAATCCAAGAGCCTCAACACCAACTTGACGGAAAAACCCTCTCTTTCCCTAACGTGTTTGATTAGTTGTTTGTTTATATTTTTCATTGTGAGTTCTTCATGTGTGAGGAACTTTGGCTTACCTTCTGTTTTTGTTGGTTATTTGGCAGAGAAAAACGTGAGTGAGAGGGATAGAGACGTGAGAGAGAGATGAGCGTGGGAGAAAAGAGTTTTCTTAGACTTAAAAGTCTACTTTAGGACTTAGTCAAATAAGGTTTTATTTAATTATTAAAAATGTGATTTCCTTTTATTTTAAATCAGATAATAACTAATAAATATAAATTAATTACATTAATTTACCAATTTTGTCCCTCTCTCCCCAAAAATTCCCCTCCACCTTATTAAGTAAGTAATTAATTATTTTTAGGGAAATTATGATACTAACCTTAGCCTGGAAAAAGATCATTTTACTCCTAGACCCTCCATACCTAAGATTTCCTCTTATTAAGTCCGGTAAAGACACCTTCAAGTAAATCTTCGTATTTGAGAGTTCTACATGTTTGGACCCAACCATTAATAGATAAACTAACTCCCCTAGTTATTTGGATTGGATGTAGCAAGGGTTCCGGGGTCTAGTTCTGCGCGCATCAATCCCTGTGAACCCGGTCTAATCGTTGGCATTCTAGACACATTAAGCATTACTTAGCATATCCATTTATAGGGTTGTTACAACTAATAGAAATGATATACAAGAGGTTAGCATCCTATGAACTAAGCTAAGCTATGATGAATAATGAAAGATTAAATACATTTCAATAATGTACTTTAGCCTAGCAGCAGCTGAACTTGACAATGAGAGGTGTTGGCTTCCCATAGACGAAGATTCACCCTATAGTTCCACACGAGGTGTTGACTCCCCGTATGAGGGACACTCACCCTATGGATTTTCATGAGATGATGACTTCAATTCTAATGGGAATGTAGAGGGTCTAATACATATCAGATAGCTCCTTAACTATGTTGCCCCCATAGGAAGACTAGCTAGTGGATCCACCTAGGAAGCTACGTTTATGTTTTAGTTCAGCCTTGGCAAGTAGAGCACCTTCTTTCGGTGTAGGGTTCATCTCACCGGATTCCACGTTTAGTGCACATGGTCTACGTCAGTTAAGGCAATTGTTATCAAAATTAAAATGAAGTAATAAAGTTAACTGTAACACGGATGACCTAAGGGTTTGACTTACTCTAGGTAGGGGTATGGGACTCTACATATACATTGCATTAGTTAGCGTTGAGGGAAGTCTTAGGAAGATGTTCTTATGTTCATATGTACTTATAAAGTAAATGTTATACATATTTTTACTCTACATGTTGATGATTCTATATAATGTTAGTTTCATTTATGAACATGCTATTTGTCTATATTGTTAAACATGATGATAAATACTATTGATGATATAATATGCGAGTGAGGCATTTATTATCATCATTTGTTTGGTTAACTTGATTGAGTAAGGTTATGGGGCTTTGCTTGGTTATTGCACTTGTAGGGTAAAGAGTGGATCATGAGTAACAATCTTGCTTGTATATAATTTTATGAAGTCGTATATATGTTTACTTGAATATACTTGTTAATGTTAGTCATGTGTTGTACATGGGTTTGACTTATGGAATATGTGATTATTGACTTATATGGGTTTGTGGTTGTGCATAAGGCTTTTCAATGTACTCTAGCATGTTTTGAATAAATGTCCTCTTTAGCATGATTTCAATAGTTTTATGTGCATATATTCATAGTTAGAACAAGTGTGTACTAACCCATGTTTTATGTCTACTACAAAATGTAGGGTTCAACTGTTGAGTTTATAGAATTCCTTTGAAGACTATTTGGATATTCCCCAAGTGTTTGGTAGGTCCTCACCTTCCAAGGTCGATGCTATTACCAAGCTATTGATGTTGTTCTAGTTATAAGAATTCCAGTTCTTTTCTTTTCATTTGAAGATGATTGTTGTATAAGCCTATATGAGGCTCTTTGTTGTAATGAAGTATAGGTTAAGACCAACTGACTGTATTCATTTTAGATGGTTTAATATAAGATATAGTCTAGACTTCCTATGAGATTATGTTCCTCTATAATGTATGTGAAATAAAAGTAGAATCCTATGTAGTGTTTCCTATTATGAGGAATCTATGTAAACTCCCTAAATATATATTAAGGTAAGCGAGAGGTCTAAGTAAACCTCAATGCAGAAGTAAATTAAAAGTTTTAAATTTTTCGCATTTTTTACCTATGATAAGTTATGATGAATGATAAGAGGCTAGTCTTAGTCCTCTTCAAGGAGACAATGCAGGTTACGTCTAGGGGTGGTCCCTGGATTTGACAAGAATGAACTCCTAACTTGAAATTTCAATTACTGTAATATCCTCCCTCAATTAGGTTGTGAATTTTTCGATGAGTTGTGATTTTTACGACAAGTTGTGATTTTTTTTTCAAAGGGTTTAGATTTTTCGATGAGTTGCGAATTGTCCAGAGAGTTAAGAAATTTTCAATAAGTTTTCCTTTTTCCAAAGGGTTGTGACTTCTTGGAAGGTCATGACTTTAAAGATAAGACTTAAAAAAAAATATTTGTTCATACTACCGTTTGTTGTCTATAAATAGAGGCGCTTCCCCTCAATTTTCAGCCAGAATTTTTGTTAATCTTCTCATCTTGTTCTTTTTCTATCATTTTAAAAAATAAATTGTGTGGTTTATTGTCGTTAAGTGAGTTCAAAGTATAGTGGAATATGAGGTACAACTATTCTGATGCCGTAAATTATTCTACCGTAAGATGGTCATTTTATAACTTGGAATAGTTGAGGAATATATTTTTGATGATATAATAATTATTTTCTTGATTAATATATATAATAGTATATAATGTTCCAATATCTTTTGGTTAATAATTTCTCTTCTGATGTAGATATATGCTTCTCAATATGTTTTTCCAACAATATTAAACTTATCAAGAGTTAGAGTATTGTCACGGCCTGTTTTTTATACTCGATTCAAAAGAATTACTTTATATCAATGCTACATATGTGATTTAGGTTGTTAGTAAAATTGATGTAGAATAGTTATTGCTATATAAACATTGCCCTTTTGTTTTACTTATTTATTGTTTCTTAATATTTCAGTATTTTAGACGAAGAAAAGTTATGACATATAATAACGCCAATTGATGTTTGTATATATATATATATATA
>NC_028637.1:77496950-77499897 GCF_001406875.1 Solanum pennellii | reverse complement strand
CATATATATATATATATATATATATATATATATATATATGAATCATTTAAAATTGTCAATTACAGAATAAATTTTATTTTTAGTAATATGGATTAAGCATTTACATTTATCCCTACACTTAATAAAAATTTAATAACTATAACAAAAACATACATTAAAAGTTTAATGTTATTTATGGAAGTATAAATTTTGTTAGAAATCTAGTCATTGCACATTAATTCTTTAGTTATAACATTGGAAATTCCTTAAGTTATTTTAGATTATTTCAAACGGTAGTGACACTCTTTTACATCACTTAGTTATAGTACGATGAATTCTCATAGTTGTTACATTAACCATTTCTATTTTCATCTTTCCTTAAATTTACTTTTGACCAATAAGTTTTCATATTATACCGCCCCTATATATGTGATAACACTGTGTTGTTATTTTTTTGAACGAATCATATTTTGTTGAATAATTTGAAAATCGTTTACAAGTATAGGAACTATAATTTGCTGGCCATAAGATAAACAAGTGATTATATATATGATTTCACCGATACAATATCTATTTAATTTTCATTTTTAGTTTTTCCAGTAGACAAAAGAGGAAACCTTTCTCATTTAACTTTGGGCAGTCAAATAACTACATTTTATTTATGTATATAGTCAATCGAAAATCCAAATATTAGAGTCAACAACAAGAACATGATCTATTATGTTGTAACTTGTAAAATATAAATTAAGATACAAAAAATACTTCTAAAAATAAATTGTAGTTGTTCTCTTCCCCTGTTCATATGACATCTAAAAAGTTTCACATGGAATACACGTGCAAAACACCTCAGGTTAGATAATAAGAAAAATACACACAAATATCTTCTATAAGGTAATATTAGTGAGATACGACTAATTACATGATTGACCATCATCAAATTGAAATAACTATATATAGTATTGCATTTAACTAATAAATTTTTCATTGATCATCTTCATAGGTTCGCGTGAATAAAAGTTATATATGACGATCCACATTAAACATTCACAAAAGAATCTGTAATAATATTTTATGCAAAACTTATCATTCAAATCTTCGCTTAACTAAATAAATACCAATTACTATAACATGTATTTTCTGAATTGGCAATCATGTGCAACAGACATGTTGAAAAAACTAGTTTAAAAAAATAGTTTTAAAAGATTCTTTTAGCAAAAAAATTAACGATGATTTGGTAATTTCTATTAAAAATATTGGTGATGGATTAGCAAAGAAAATGAAATGACAGAATATTTTTGCGACATATTAGTGACCGAAACTCCATCACGAATTTAACTAAAATGACCAAATAAATTATAAATTTTGCAACGAACTATACAAGTATAACGAAAAGACAAAAAGTTACATGAAGTTGTCCCAAATTTTAAAAGGACACTTTAACTATACAAGCATCCTATTACCCCCTAACCAATTCCGAGCATATATTATCACATCAATTTTCAGCCAATTATAGATTTTAAAAAGCAAGTGTTGTAAGACACCAATAATTACGTGGCACGTGTTAATTTAAATTGAAATATAATTTTTCATTTCATTTATGTTTTTCTTTATTTCTCTCTGTTACTTTTTTTTCTCTCATTATTTTAATTTAACTACTTTAACTTTAATTTTATTTTAAATTATACTTCATCTTCCGCCCCTACTCTTAAGCTACTGCTCCCTCCATTTTCTTTCTTTCTTTCTTCTTCTTCACCTCGCACCCTCATTTAAATCCACTCCCACAACAAGTTGAGCCCCTCGATTATATTTATTTTTTTCTTCTTGTTTTTGGTCAAATTCCTTTATTTCAAAAGTCATACTATTTTCTAGAGTTTGTTGAGTTATTGATAACAAACTAGTTATTTTTTCTAAGAATTTTTTTCTAAAGGTATCATAAATTAATTTATGTCATTTTCATTTAAATTCAAAATAGAAATGATAATATTTTGATTGAATTAACGAATTCTCAAAAAATTGAAAAATATTAATTGAAATTTGGATTTTTATAAAAACTATATAAAACTTAGCAATCATGTTGAAATATAAGGGTTTATCAAATTGTTCGAAATGTAATAAAGTATTTAGATATAATTGTAAGATTGAAAAGAGTTAAACTAATAGTCATAAAAAAGGGAGATGGATTTTTTGTAAAATACATTGAATGTGAGAAGTTTCAATGGAGATGACAGGGAATTTTTGTAGAAGGAAGAAAGAAAAAGAAAAATATAATAAGGAGAAAAGGTTGAATAATAAGAATAACAACAAAATATATTTTATAGCAAAATACCTGTTAAAATAAAATTATATTCATTTTTTAGTTTGTTCACGCTCTTAAAGAGAGTTCATACACTCGCGATGCCTTGTGGACATAAGATGATGTAATAATATTAGTTCAGGATTGTAACGACCTGTTTAGTCGTTTTAAGCAGTAGAGTATTTCTGGTAATAATTATCTGAGTCGACGGATCCCACGACGGACCGTCAAGGGCACGACGGACCGTCGTGGGTGTCTCGTTCCAAAACACTTAGAATTCTGAAATTTGGGTACTGAAATCGAGTCTCTGAACTTCGCGACGAAGTGGCAGGACGGACCGTCACAGGCATGACGGGCCGTCACAGACTCTTTAATAAATTGAGTCTCTGAACCTTGTGACGGAAGCAGCAGGACGGACCGTCGCAGGCTGCGTGNAGGGGGTCTCGTTCCAAAACACTTAGAATTCTGAAATTTGGGTACTGAAATCGACTCTCTGAACTTCGCGACGAAGTGGCAGGACGGACCGTCACAGGCATGACGGGCCGTCACAGACTCTTTAATAAATTGAGTCTCTGAACCTTGTGACGGAAGCAGCAGGACGGACCGTCGCAGGCTGCGTGACCCTGACTGGGTCGGATTTCTGTTAAATGTTTTAAGGGGCGTTTTGGACTATTC
>NC_028637.1:77495928-77496799 GCF_001406875.1 Solanum pennellii | reverse complement strand
GACCGTCGAGGGGGTCTCGTTCCAAAACACTTAGAATTCTGAAATTTGGATACTGAAATCGACTCTCTGAACTTCGTGACGGAATGGCAGGACGGACCGTCACAGGCGTGACGGGCCGTCACAGACCCTTTAGTGAAATTCAGACTCTGAACCTTGTGACGGAAGCAGCAGGACGGACCGTCGCAGGCATGACGGGCCGTCACAGACTCCGTAATCCCAGGCTGGGTCAGATTTCTGTTAAATGTTTTAAGGGGCGTTTTGAACTATTCCTGCAATAATTATAAATCTAATGGGTTAATGTTAATAATTTAACTACTTGAGGGTTAAAGGAGATAACCTTGAATTAATTAATGCGTTAATTCACCGTCTTTGATACTTAATTATATGCTAATTAGGGTAAAAGAAAAAGGGTTTGAATAAGAAAAATAGAAAGAACAGAGAGAAGAGGGAGAAACGATCGGGAGAGAGAGGAACGAAGAAGAAAGCAAAGATTTTGAGGATTAGCTTGCTTGATCACAATTCTTCGGTGGAGGTAGGTTATGGTTTTTATGCTATTTCATAGTAAACTCCTAATAGCGAATGATATGTATTGGGTAGTATTGTAAAGTCTGCTATATGCTTAATCGTATGCTTGCATGATGTGATTATGTAATTGTAATGGGTTGGGAAGATAAGGTTGTGAAGCTTAAACCTAAAACCCTCTTTGTTAATGATGATGCCTTGGTATAAAAGAAGGCTTGATGAACTAAAAGAATGGGATTAGGGGATCGGGTGTCACGAACCGACACGTAGTATTAGGGGATCGGGTGTCACGAACCGACACGTAGTATTAGGGGATCGGGTGTCACGAACCGACACGTAGTATTAGGGG
>NC_028637.1:77491601-77495649 GCF_001406875.1 Solanum pennellii | reverse complement strand
TTTCTATTTTGAGTTGGCCGATGATACCTACTCAGTACTTGTGTTTTGTACTGACCCCTACTTGTATGTTTCTTTTGTTCATTGTGGAGTGCAGCAAACGTACCGTCGTCTTCAACTCAACAGCAACTCTAGCCAGTCTTCATCACGTCAGATTTCAGGGTGAGCTAAAGCTTCTAGCTTTGACTGGATCTTCTTCTTCATGTTTTGATGCCTTGAAGTTCTGGCGTAGACTAGCTATTATTTATGTTTAGTTTCTTAGATACTCTTAGCTTTAGTAATTTGAGGATAGATGTTCTTGTGATGATGACTTCCAGATTTTGGGGATAATAATAAGTGTTTGAGTTTTAGAAGTTATTAATCTATTTTTACTAATGAGTTTTAAGTCTTCCGCAGTGTATTTTGTTCATTATATTTGAAATGATGGGGTTTAGATTGGTTGGTTCGCTCACATAGTAGGATAAGTGTGGGTGCCACTCGCGGCTCGATTTGGGTCGTGACAAACTTGGTATCAGAGCATTAGGTTCGTTGGTCTCATCACACAAGAACGAGTCTAGTAGAGTCTTGAGGAACGGTAGGGGGACGCCTTTACTTTTCTTTGAGAGGCTATAAGACTTTAGGAAAATTCCATTCTTTCTTTCTTTCGTGCTATTACTTGGATCCAATTGGTATCTAGGTGATACAAATTGGTATATGACCATCTTCACTCTATTTCGCAGATGGTTAGAACTAGAGCAACAACTGCGCCAACACCAACACCGGCAAGACAAGATGAGTCTTAACCAGCCACTGGAGCTGTAGATCGAAGAGGAGCAGTGGCAAGAGGCCACGGTAGAGGTCGCGGGAGGACGTCCTCTAGAGGAAGAGGACAAGCACCTAGCCCATCTGGTACTAGGGCGGTGACTCCTCCACCGACTGAGGAGGTAGTAAGAGAGGGTGAGGAAGGGGAAAATGAGCAAGTGCAGACTGAGGAATTACCACCCCAACCTACCCCAGAGATGATCAATCAGGTTCTTGCCTATCTTAGCGGGTTATCTGATCAAGGCCAGACACCTCCAGTGTTTTCTGCACCAGTACCCCAAGTTCCGGAGGTACAACATGCCGCTACTGTGGCTCCCCGTATGGATGCCTCATTGGAAATAGGCACGTTTCCTTGGTTGATTACAGGGCCTATAATGACAAGTGATCAGCATGAACTTTTCAGTAAGTTCTTGAAATTGAAACCCCCAGTCTTCAAGGGTGCTGAATCTGAGGATGCCTATGATTTTCTGGTTGATTGTCATGAGCTACTACACAAGATGGGTATAGTAGAACGGTTTGGCGTTGAGTTTGTGACTTATCAGTTTCATGGGAACGCCAAAATGTGGTGGCGGTCACATGTTGAGTGTCAACCAACAGAGGCACCACGTATGACTTGGGCATTATTCTCTAGCTTGTTTATGGAGAAGTATATACCCCGTACTTTGAGGGATAGGAGGATAGATGAGTTTCTAAGCCTAGAGCAAGGCAAGATGACGGTTACTGCTTATGAGGCTAGGTTCCGTGCATTATCCAGGTATACCACCCAGCTTTGTTTCAGTCCACAAGAGCGGATTCGCCGTTTTGTGAAGGGGTTGAGGTCAGATTTGCGGATTTCAGCCTTACAGGTAGCGGCTACAGCAAAATCCTTTCAGGAAGTGGTAGACTTCGTGATAGAGGTGGAGGGAGTGAAGCCAGATGACTTCATCATGGCATCGACATCAAAAAGGTTTTGTAAGGGAGGTGAGTTTAATGGTTCTTACTCTAGAGGGCAGAGTTTAGGAGGTTATCCAGCCCAACCTATTCAGTCTTCACTACAGGCTGTAGCTGGTGGTCCACCGCAGACCGGTCAACATTTCTCTGAGTTTGGAAGTTATCCCCAGACTCCGTCGTTCTCACAGGGACCTATGCTTGAATCCATAGAATGTTATGGATGTGGAGAGACTGGACATATTAGGAGGAATTGTCCAAAATCAAGTTACAGACCCCCAATAATAAGAGGTAGAGGTGGTCATGGAAGAGGCCATTATTCGGGAGGACGTGGTGGCCGAGGTAATGGTGGTCACCAAAACGGCCGGGGTAACGGGCAAACTGGAACTACTGCAGCGCAACATGGTAGGGGCAACGGGCAGACAGGTGATAGGGCCCATTGTTATGCTTTCCCTGGAAGATCTGAAGCGGAGACATCTGATGCTGTCATCACAGGTAACCATCTGGTTTGTGATTTCATGCCTTCTGTATTGTTTGATCCTTGATCCACATTTTCTTATGTATCTTCCTCATTTGCTAATGGTCTTAATTTACATTGTGAATTGCTTGACATGCCTATTCGTGTTTCTACTCCGGTGGGTGAGTCTGTGATAGTTGAAAAGGTATATAGGTCTGGTCTGGTGACTTTTGTGGGGAGCAATACTTATGTAGACTTGGTTATCTGAGAAATGGTTGATTTCGATGTAATTCTGGGTATGACTTGGCTTTCTCCGAATTTTGCGATCTTAGATTGTAATGCAAAAACTGTAACGTTGGCCAAGCCTGGGACAGATCCGTTAGTGTGGGAGGGTGACTACACTTCCACTCCAGTCCATATCATCTCCTTTCTTTGTGCTAAGAGAATGGTTGGTAAAGGGTGTTTAGCTTTCTTGGCACACCTCAGGGATGATACTACACAAGTACCTTCAATTGAGTCGGTTTCGATAGTCCGTGAGTTTCTAGATGTGTTTCCTGCAGACCTTCCTGATATGCCACCGGATAGAGATTTTGACTTCTGCATCGATCTTGAACCGGGTACTCGCCCCATTTCTATACCCCCTTATAGAATGGCTCCCGCTGAGTTAAGTGATTTAAAGGCCCAACTTCAAGAGTTGTTAAGCAAAGGCTTTATTAGACCAAGTGCATCCCCTTGGGGTGCTCCCGTTTTGTTTGTGAAGAAGAAGGATGGAAGTTTTCGGATGTGCATAGACTACAGGCAACTAAATAAAGTAACTGTTAAGAACAAGTATCCTCTTCCTCGCATTGATGATTTGTTCGATCAGTTACAAGGTGCTTGTACCTTCTCAAAAATCGATTTGAGATCTGGCTACCATCAATTGAAAATACGGGCAACGGATGTGCCCAAGACTGCTTTTCGGACCATATATGGACATTATGAGTTCTTAGTAATGTCTTTTGGGCTTACGAATGCCCCTGCTGCGTTCATGAGCTTGATGAACGGGATTTTTAAGCCCTATCTGGATCTCTTTGTCATTGTATTCATCGATGATATACTGGTATACTCAAAGAGCAGAAAAGAACATGAGGAGCATTTGAGAATTGTATTGGAAATGTTGAGGGAGAAAAAGCTTTATGCCAAATTTTCCAAGTGTGAGTTTTGGCTAGATTCAGTGTCCTTCTTGGGGCATGTGGTTTCTAAGGATGGAGTGATGGTGGATCATTCTAAGATCGAAGCAGTGAAAAGTTGGGTAAGACCTACTAATGTTACAGAAGTAAGGATCTTTGTTGGTTTAGCTAGCTACTACCGTCGATTTGTCAAGGGATTTTCTTCTGTTGCTTCCCAATTGACAAATTTGACTAAACAGAGTGTTCCATTTGTATGGTCGGGCGAGTGTGAAGAAAGCTTTCAGAAGCTCAAGACTTTGTTGACTACTGCACCAACTCTCACCTTGCCAGTGGAAGGAAAGAACTTCGTTGTTTATTGTGATGCATCCTATTCTGGTTTGGGTGCAGTGTTAATGCAAGAGAAGAATGTAATTGCTTATGCTTCGAGGCAATTAAAGGTGCATGAACATAATTATCCGACCCACGATTTGGAGATGGCTGCGGTAGTGTTTGCATTAAAGCAATGGAGACATTATCTATATGGGGTTAAGTGTGAAGTGTATACAGATCATCGTAGTTTACAGTACGTTTTTACTCAGAAAGATTTGAATTTGAGACAGAGGAGGTGGATGGAACTACTGAAAGACTATGACATCACTATCTTGTATCATCCGGGAAAAGCTAATGTTGTGGCAGATGCTTTAAGTAGAAAGGCAGG
>NC_028637.1:77488957-77490047 GCF_001406875.1 Solanum pennellii | reverse complement strand
GGTCATTGGGATAACTTCTTACCCTTAGCAGAGTTCTCATACAACAATAGCTATCACTCGAGTATTGATATGGCCCCATTTGAGGCACTGTATGGGAGAAGATGTAGGTCTCCCATTGGGTGATTTGATGCATTTGAAGTTAGACCTTGGGGTACTGACCTTCTGAGGGAATCGTTAGATAAAGTGAAATGCATTCAAGAAAAGCTTTTAGCGGCTCAAAGTTTTTGGGTGCAGGTCCTACCCGAATAGTAACTATTTCTTTCTCTGTTCCTTTTTTCTTTTCCTGTTCTTTTTTCTGTCCTTCTTGTTGTTTGTTTTCAATTACCATTTCTGCGTTGCAGATTTCTCTCCTGTGATTTAAATGTAATAGAATTGGCCATGTCAAGTAGTCATCTGTCTGAAAAGGTTAGAGACTTGGAGTTTATAGAGGGTGAGCAAGTCTTGCTGAAGGTTTCGCCCATGAAAGGGGTGATGCGGTTTGGTAAGCGAGGTAAGCTTAGTCCGAGGTATATTGGTCCATTTGAAGTTCTGAAGCGCGTGGGGGAGGTAGCTTATGAATTACCCTTGCCCCCAGGACTGTCAGGGGTGCACCCGGTATTTCACGTGTCTATGTTGAAAAGATACCATGGGGATGGAAACTACATCATTCGTTGGGATTCAGTTCTGCTTGATGAGAATTTGTCTTATGAGGAGGAGCCTGTTGCTATTTTAGATAGAGAAGTCCGCAAGTTGAAATCAAGAGAGATTGCATCCATCAAGGTTCAATGGAAGAATCGGCCGGTTGAAGAATCCACTTGGGAGAAAGAGGCTGATATGCAAGAAAGATACCCACATCTGTTTACAGATTCAGGTACTCCTTTTCGCCCTTGTTTTTCTTCTTGTGATCGTTCGAGGACGAACGATGGGTAAATTGGTATCTATTGTAACGACCTGTTTAGTCGTTTGAAGTAGTAGAGTATTTCTGGTAATAATTGTCTGAGTCGACGGATCCCACGACGGACCGTCAAGGGCACGACGGACCGTCTAGGGTGTCTCGTTCCAAAACACTTAGAATTCTGAAATTTGGGTACTGAAATCGACTCTCTGAACT
>NC_028637.1:77466915-77487393 GCF_001406875.1 Solanum pennellii | reverse complement strand
ATATATTGCTTTCTATTTTGAGTTGGCCGATGATATCTACTCAGTACTCGTGTTTTGTACTGACCCCTACTTGTATGTTTCTTTTGTTCATCGTGGAGTGCAGCAAAAGTACCGTCGTCTTCAACTCAACAGAAATTCTAGCCAGTCTTCATCACGTCAGATTTCAGGGTGAGCTAAAGCTTCTAGCTTGGACTGGATCTTCTTCTTCATGTCTTGATGCCTTGAAGTTCTGGCGTAGACTAGCTATTATTTATGTTTAGTTTCTTAGATACTCTTAGCTTTAGTAATTTGAGGATAGATGTTCTTGTGATGATGACTTCCAGATTTTGGGGATAATAATAAGTGTTTGAGTTTTAGAAGTTATTAATCTATTTTTATTAATGAGTTTTAAGTCTTCCGCAGTGTATTTTGTTCATTATGTTTGAAATGATGGGGTTTAGATTGGTTGGTTCGCTCACATAGTAGGATAAGTGTGGGTGCCACTCGCGGCTCGATTTGGGTCGTGACAAGGATTGTTTAGGGGAGTAATAAAACGCTTGCGTAGTTTAGGTGTCTTTTTTAAAATTTGGGGCAACTTCAAGTGTCGGTTTATTTCTTTTCTGACAGATTAATCCGTCACTAAAATGTGGAGACAAATATTATTCGTCTCTAAGATGTCGCTAAACTTGGGATGAAACTCTTTTTTTCATCACTAAGAGATTATTAAAGAGCGAAATAGTAACACGTAACAATCCATCACTAATCAAATATAGTGACGTAATATCATAGATTAGCGATGAATTTCTTCTTTCGCGAAATGCTGATTCTTTTTTGTAATGAATAGATCCGGTTAACATGTAGCATTGATGATTTGATAAATCATGAGATATGATAGGGGTGTAGACAATAAAATTTTGCATCGAGAAAACAATAATCAAGAACAGAAAAGTATTGAAACAATTGTTTTTGAATTTATCTTGAACTTTAATATGATAGGGGTGTAGACAATAAAATTAAGAGATCTTGAACTTTATCTTGAATTTATCTTGAACTTTAACTTTATCATGATCTTGAATTTGAATTTTATCTTAATCATGAACTTGAACTTTATCTTAATCTTTGCTAGATAAATTAATGATGTCGAGCTTGATTTTGAATCCACAATGAACTTGAACTTGAACTATATCTTGACCTTGACTTCTAGTTTATTTAACGGGCTTCGAGCTTGATCTTAAATTTGGTGGTCTTGATCTTGATCGTTCTTGAACTCTCGAATTCTTTAACATGCAGAGAAATATGTGGTTTTTGATCCACGAACTTTCTCTAGCTTCTTGTAAGAATTCTTGGTCCTTTTTCTGAATTATGACGACTATTTTTATATTTTTAAAATAGAAATTTTTTTATTAGAAGAGGACTCCATTCACAATCATATTTAAGTGGCCTGACATATGAGCTTTATGGAGTGGGTTCTAACTATAATATTTATTTTGACTAATATATTCACAAATTTAAAATTATTTTATAAATTTATTTTTTTTATAAATTTCAAATGATTACAAGGGGGCCTGATTTTATGTCTTAATGATGTTCTTGTACGAGAAAAGGGCATTCGAAAAAAGTACTCTGCACACCCTGCCATATGTAGAAGCTGGCAGGGTCATCAACCAATAGCATTGCTTAGAAGGTTTTGAGTCCATCATATAAGTTTCATATGAACGGACATACCCCAGGTTTTGCAATTCTGAATGTTTGAAAGAGCAAAATACATTCTCTAGAAATATTCTCCTCAAGAACAACAAGGGACCTAATAGAGTTTTCATTTTTCTTAGTTGTTGTAGGTTTATACTTTTGTGCTTATTCTTGTAAATCTATTCCTATGTTATAAAGGGATCTAATTAGTTTGTGTCCTCAACATTGATTCTGAATTGCAGCTAGAGTTAGTTATGGTTAGTTAGTGAAATCTAAATAATTTAGTGCTAGTTGAATAAGTCGTCAACAGATTTTTGGCTTTCAAGCTTGTTCGTAACAAAACTATTACAGTGAGGGGAAGAGATTTAGAGTTTAATTCCTAGATTGCAAGATCTTGCAATCTAAATCTTTTATCCATTTGAGTGAAATAGAGTTGAGTTGAAACCCAGTGAGACAAGTCGTGATTTTCTCCTCCCTTGAGCAAGGGGTTTTTGTCTCATTTATTTTAATGCATTTATCTCAGTTAAATTTCTTGTTAAGTGTTACGACCCGAGAGTACCCCCAAGAAGTTAGGGAAACCTTCGAGTCGGAAAACAGCATACTCGACCTCTCATAGGTCTTGTACAAGCCCTTTCATAGCATTCATTGCATAAAACAGATACGAAAAGTAGTGAGGAATTAAAACTTTTCACAACATATTTAAAAATATCATTTATAGAAACAATAGGAACGCTACCAAGTAGCCAACCTAGACTCATGAAACATATTTGGGCCATAACCCATACTACAATTGAATACGAATTAATAAAGTTTATTACAATACTTCCAATAAGGAAATCTAAGCATTAAGATGTCCTCAAATCTAGTGAGGACATACCAAATCTTGCTTGAATGAACAATAATCCAAGGTCCCATTTCAAGACTCCTCTCAATTGCCTCCTACACCTTTAGAGATAGACAAAAGTATGGAATTAGCACAAAGACTTGTATTAAGTATGACATAATGCATAAAATCATGAAAAATACACATTTGTATAAACATACTCTTTTTGAGTAAAACTTCATAACATAAGTATAATATACAACACATGACATCAAGAACACATTAAAACACATAAACATGAGACTCTCCTACCAAAGGTGATTCTAAGGCCCAATTGAGTGAGTTATGAAGCAATTGCCCATACAATCCCTTCTCACACACCAAATAGATTCTTTAGACTACCTAAGACAAGATTATTCCCATTTCATTAATTAAACTCCCTACCTAGAATTACTCCAAGACTCACTTAAGTAAGACATGAAGACTCTCCATACACCCTCTTCAAGCCTACCTAAGCAATACTCAAAGCAACTCTAGATAAGTACTTTTTCATTAACATTCCTTTAATTAATTCACAAGGTTCATTAGATCATTTAATATACATTTAACACTTAATTACATTCACATACTGGTCTTTAAAAAGACCTAAGGCACTCACACACTAACATCTTCAAAGCCTTATCGTGCAATGTAACACCTCGCAAAAATGACATAGGTGAATTAGAGCCTAATATGCTGGTCATGATGTTATACCATCTTAAATTAGTCTATAATGTGATATTTAGGTAGTATATAAGAGTTTATGTGCATTGGAAGTCAAACGTCAAGGGATGACTAAGACGTTCGACGACTATGTCACCTATGTGCCTCATATGTGGTTCTATGTGTTTATATGTGATTCATGAGGTTTTAAGGTACTAAAATGAGTTATTAGAACATATATAGGCTGTGTGTTGAGTTTCTTGAAGTTTGGAGTTCAAACGTCCAAGAACATTCACAAAGTTCGTAAGTGTTGCCTTAAAACGACATTGTGTGTCTAGGTATGTTTCGTCGTGTTTTACTTGTTCATTTTGGATGAAATTCATGTGAGAGGTGATAAACCCATATACTATCATGTTTGGGTTGGAATCCTCCACGAAAACATTCCCAAGGACCATCTAAGGGTCTTTGAGGAAGGACCCGTGTTGGTGGCCAAAACTGCCCAAAGGCAGTCCCACCTACTCATAGCAAATGACGGCCAATGGCCTAGTCGACGCTCCGTAGGTGGAGGTAATGGTTTTGTACTTATCCTGGGGTGATAATATCCCATTTTCCAGTCTCTAAACCCATCGACGGAGAACATGAAAGTCCGTGTATTGATTGACGCCCCGTCGATGGGCAACCGTCGTTTGGGAGTGTCTCCTGTGCAGGTTCACTAGATGGTGAGCGCTGAACTTGTAATTTCACCCCACTTCTGTAACACCCCGTAGCCAAAACAGACCAAAAAATAGTTTTTAAGAAAAATATGCATGTACTAACAACGGTGGCATCAACACAACATAGCCTGAACCACGGTCCGTCCTGCACAACCTTCGATGGGATCGGAAACTCCCAAAAATTTCAGCCTAGAAAATTGGTTAAGTCATGAACGACGGACGGACTTACAGTCCGTAGGTCAAACAACGGTCCGTAGTCCGTGACCGTCGATCACGACTCCCTTAAACCACTCTCTGACAAGAGCTATGGATGACCAGCATGGTTCGTAGGTGGACCTACGGTCCGTAGGTGGAAAATAGGCAGCCAGTTAAGGGGAAATGTAGTTGGGTAAACTTAAAATGATCATAACTCTTAGCACAAAATGAATTAGGTCTCCCATTAACTACCCACACATAGATAATTGAATTATCTTTCCATACCCACAAACCTTGCTAACATCAGACCTCCGAATAAAATGCTCATTTTAGTAAAGTCCTGTCGAATAGGCCCTCATGACGGACCCAACGACAGGGCGTCAGGCACACGACGGACCATCAGTCCTGGTCTTCGTGAGGCCCGACGCAACCTTCCCAGGGGTCTTTTTGACCTTTACCACTTCATTTAAACCCTAAGTTACGTCGTTTGACCCTAAATCATCAGATTTTAGTCAGTTTAAGCGTAGAAAAATGATTAAATATATCCAAGTCAAATCATTAAATCAAAACTTATAAAATTAGAAGCAAGAGAGGATAAAAAAATCTCAAGAACCCTAGTTCAAGAACGCTACAAGCTCCAGTAGTTACAGCCCCAAAACTTAAGTATTTTACCGTGGATTTCATCACCAGGTACGTGGGATTTTACTAGTGCGTTCCTTTCACCCATTGGGTCCTTAGTTTCAGTTAGTTCTTGATTCTCTTATTATGATTAAACCTAGGGTTTCTAGAACATTGATATAACTTTATGAATTTATCAAATATACGTTCCAAATCAGATTATCATGTCATTACTCAGATTATCGCATGAATTTCAGAACGCTAGCTTTGTATTTCTTTAGTTCTTGAATTACACATGTTAGGTAAGATATTTCAGACACTTCAGATATACATGCCTCAGTTATAAATGCATAATTACCAAATTAATTGTTGTATCAGAATTTGCATGTTCAATTTCGAGCTATCCAGTATTTATAGAATTCAGATAAAAGCAGTTAATTTACTAAAATCATTGGGAGTAGAATAATACCGAGTTGGACTAGGGTTTAGCGTACCCAATAGTCCCAGAACTAATAGCCAAGTAGGTTGTAAGTCCCCTCTGTGGGCAATCAGTTTAGTGATCACGCCAGCATGCCTTTATACCTTTGCCAGGGTATATTGTGTCCTCTCGATTGGGCGTATACATCAGACTCCACATTTAGATCATGTGGTTTAATTATCGGTAACTAGTATCTCCCACAGTTCAGTCAGACTCTCTGCATTGACCATTTATAAGTATATTAAGTATTCAGTTTCAGCAGTAGGTTCAAGAGTCCTAGGATGTCTTAAAAGCCACACTAAGTAGAGTCCTTTTCTTGGGTGTGAAGTGCATCACATATGATGAGAGGGAGGCTATGAAGTGTTTTAGGAAAATTTCACTTTCTTGTTACTCTTATCGTGTGTAAGGTATGATCTTATTGCAATCAAACTTGACATTCTACATTTCAGATCATGCCTTCTCATAGAGCTTAGGCATGGAATTGTAATGCACGCAATGCTAACGCAGTTCCTCTAGTACCAGATAAGGAAGTTCAAATGCAGAGTTTCAGAATGCCAATTCAGCTTTTGGCTCAGTCTATGACCAACCAGAACAATAAGCAGGTTGTAGTTCCTACTAAAAGAAATGACTGATTAATGGCAGCCATAGTTTGTGATTTTGTTAAGATGAATTCGCCTAAGTTTTAAGGGTCGCAGGTTAGTAAGGACCCAAAGAAGTTCATTGATAAGTTCAAGAAAATATTTGGAGTTATGCAAGTAACTGAGAGTTATAGGGTAAAATTGGCATCCAACTAGCTTAAGGATGTGGCTCACATATGGTTCACTCAGTGTAAAGACAACAGAGACTACTTTGTCTTTTGTAACTGAGTATAGCACTAAACTTTAATATTAGTCAAGAAAATCTCTCAAAACCTTTCACAGTCTCTACTCAAGTCGGTGACCTAATTATAGCTAGACGGGTATATAGAAACTGCCCTGTCACAGTATCTTAGAAAGTCACCTCAGCAGACCTAGTAGATTTAGAAATGGTAGACTTATATGTCATTCTAGGAATGGTTTGGTTACATTCCTATTATGCCTCTGTCGGTTGTAAAACTATAATTTTTTGTTTTCAGTTTGCAGACGAACCAATCTTAGTATGGAAGGCTAGTAGCTTAGGCCTATGGGTCGATTTATTTCTTACCTTAAGGCCAGAAAGATGATATCTAAGTGTTATATCTATAATCTAGTTTGGGCTAAGGATTCTAGCCTTGAAACCCCATCTCTTGAGTCAGTTCCAGTAGTCGGTGAATTTTAAGAAGTATTTCCAAAAGATCTTCCCGGGGTTCCTCACGAAAGGGAAATCGACTTTGGAATTGATCTTCTTCAAGATACCCAGCCTATTTCTATTCCTCCTTACAGAATGGCTCCAGAAAAGCTTAAGGAATTGAAAGAGTAGTTGAAAGACCTTCTAGATAAGGGTTTCATCAGACCTAGTATTTTACTATGGGGTGCACTAGTATTGTTCGTAAAGAATAAAGATGGTTCTCTCAGAATGTGCATTGACTATAGACAGTTAAACAAGGTCACAATCAAGAATAAGTATCCCATTCCCTGGATTGATGACTTGTTTGACCAACTTCAGTGTGCTAGCCATTTCTCAAAGATAGACCTCAGATCAGGTTATCATCAGCTCAGAGTCAGAGATAGTGACATTCCAAAAACAGCCTTCAGAAATCGGTGTGGTCATTATGAATTTGTAGTTATGTCGTTTGGACTAACCAATGCTCCTGCAACTTTTATGGATTTGACAAACAGAGTGTTCAAACAGTACTTAGACTTGTTCGTTAACGTCTTCAATGATGATATCCTTATTTACTCTAGGAGTGAGGAAGAACATGCAACTCATTTGAGAGTTGTTCTGCAGACTCTGAAAGATCGCCAGTTATTCGCTAAGTTTTGTAAATGTGAGTTTTGGTTGCAATATGTTGCTATCCTTTATCACATTGTATCTAGCGAAGGGATCCATGTAAATTCACAAAAGATAGCAGCAGTGAAACAATGGCCCAGACCTACCTCTTTTATAGATATCAGAAGTTTCTTAGGTCTAGCAGGTTATTGCAGAAGGTTCGTGGAAGAATTTTCATCCATAGCCTCACCATTGACTAGGTTGACTCAGAAGATGGTCAAGTTCCAATGGTCAGATGATTGTGAGAAAAGCTTCGCAGAATTGAAAACTAGATTGACTACAGCTCCTGTCTCAACTCTACCAAAGGGTTCAGATGGTTATGTGGTCTACTGCAATGCATCTAGAGTTGGCCTTTGTTGTGTGTTGATGCAAAGAGATAAGGTTATGTCTTATGCCTCTAGAAAGCTTAAGGTGCATGAGAAGAACTATCCAACTCATAACCTCGATCTTGAAGCAGTGGTGTTTGCACTCAAGATATGGAGACACTACCTATATGGAGTTCATACAGATGTGTTCGCCGATCATAAGAGTCTTCAGTACGTGTTCACCCAGAAAGAGTTGAATCTTCGCCAGAGGAGATGGCTTGAGTTCCTTAAAGATTATGATATGAGTGTGCATTGTCATCCTGGAAAGGCAAAATGTAGTGGCCAATACTCTTAGTAGATTATCTATGGGTAGTGTAGCCCATGTTGAGGAACAAAGAAAAGATCTAGTGAAGGATGTTCACAGGCTTGCTCGCTTGGGAGTTCGCCTTATGAGCATATCAGACAGCGGTGTAAAAGTTCAGAATGGGGAAAAATCGTCTTTGGTAGTGGAGGTTAAGGAAAAGCAAGAGAGTGATCTGATCTTGCTTGAACTAATGGGTGCAGTCAACGATCAGAGAGTGGAGGTTTTCTACCAAGTGGGAGATGGTGTACTTCGATACCAAGGTAGATTGTGTGTTCCTGATATGGGAGAGTTGAGGCAGCATATCTTGCAGAAGCTCATAAGTCCAGGCATTCTATTCATCCAGGTGCCACAAAGACGTACCGCGATCTGCGGAAAGTCTATTGGTAAAATGGCATGATGAGGGATTTAGCAGACTTTGTGAGTAAGTGCCCGAATTGCCAGCAAGTCAAGGTAGAACATCAGAAACCAAGAGGTATGACTCAAGAGATCGATATTTCTACTTGGAAGTGGGATGTGATCAATATGGATTTCATCACAGGGTTACCTCATACTCGCAAACAACATGACTCAATTTGGGTGATTGTTGATAGGATAAGTAAGTCTTCTCGCTTTTTGGCGGTCAAGACTACATATTCGGCTATGCCAAGCTTTACCTTACTGAAATTGTGAGGTTGCATGGGGTTCCTTTTTCTATCATCTCAGATAGAGGTCCTCAGTTTACCTCTCATTTCTAAAAGTCATTTCAAAAATGTCTTGGTACTCCAGTTAACCTTAGTACAACATTTTATCCACAGATGGATGGGCAGGAAGAGCGTACCATTCATACCTTATAGGATATGTTGAGATCTTGTGTGATCGATTTCAAAGGTAGTTGGGATGATCACCTTCCTCTTATTGAGTTTGCCTACAATAATATCTACCATTCCAGCATTCAGATGGCCCCTTTTGAATCTTTATATGGGCGTAGATGTAGATCTCCTGTTGGTTGGTTTGAAGTAGGTGAAGCAACTTTGATAGGGCCAGATTCAGTCCTTTATGCTATGAAGAAAGTGCAACTCATTAGAGATAGACTTAAGACAGCCCATAAGTCGTCAGAAATCTTATGCAGATGTAAGGAGAAGGGAACTAGAGCTCCAAGTTGATGATTTTTCTGAAAGTTTCACCTATGAAAGGGGTGATGAGATTTGGAAAGAAAGGGAAGCTCAGTCCTAGATATGTAGTCCCTTACAAGATCTTGAAAAGGATTGGCAAGGTGGCATATGAGTTAGAGTTGCCAGCAAAATTAGCAGTTGTGCATCCGGTCTTCCACATCTCACTCTTGAAGAAGTGCGTGGGTGACCCAGCCTCTATAGTGCCATTAGAGAGTGTGGCGGTAAAAGATAGTCTTTCTTATGAGGATGTACCAGTTGAGATTCTTGATTGTAAGGTTAGAAGGTTGAGAAAAAAAGAAGTCGCTTCAGTCAAGGTTTTGTGGAGGAGTCAGTCCGTAGAGTGAGCTACTTGGGAAGTAGAAGCAGCCATGAAAGCCAAGTATCCTTACCTTTTTCCTTCCTATTCCACTCCAGTTTGAGGTAATACTTCCTCCTCAGTTTTACAGTCATTCATGCGTAAATTAAGTTTTAGAATCATGTTCCTTCAGTTTGTACTTTCATTTTTAGCATAATTGCATGTACTCGGAACTCAATTCAGTCAGAATTCAGTTCTTAGTGTTTAGTAGTAGGGTTTGCATCTCTCTCCCTCTATTTTGCAGCAGGCTCGAATACCCCTGGTTCTGGAAGGCACATGAGTCCGAACGCTATGTCAGCTAGTTTAGTCTTCATTCGAGGATGAATGTTCCAAAGGGGGTGATAATGTAACACTCCGTAGCCAAAACAGACCAAAAATTAGTTTTTCGAAAAAATCTGCAGGTGCTACCAACGGTGGCATCGACGGACCGTAGCCTGAACCACGGTCCGTCCTGCACAACCGTCGATGGGATCAGAAACTCCCAAAAATTTCAGCCTAGAAAAAATGGTTAAGTCTTGGACGATGGCCGGATTTACGGTCTGTAAGTCAAACGACGGTCCGTAGTCCATGACAGTCGATCAAGTCTACCTTCAACCACTCTCTGACAAGAGTTATGGATGACCAGCATGGTTCGTAGGTGGAAAATTTGCAGCCAGTTAAGGGAAAATGCAGTTGGGTCAACTATAAATGATCATAACTCTTAGCACAAAATGAATTAGGTCTCGCATGACCTATCCACAGATAGACAATTGCATTATCTTTCCATAGCCACAAACCTTGCTAAAATCATACCTTCGAGTAAAACGTTATGCCCATTTTAGTAAAGGTCTGTCGAACAAGCCCTCACTAAGGACCTAGCGACTGGGCGTCGGGCGCACGACGGACCGTCAGTCCTGGCCGTCATGAGGCCCGACAGCAACCTTCCCAGGGGTCTTTTTGACCTTTCCCACTCTGTTTAAACCCTAAGTTACACTGTTTTTACCCTAAATCATCAGATTTTAGTCAGTTTAAGCCTAAAAACATGATTAAAACATATCCAAGTCAAATCATTAAATAAAACCTTAGAAAATTAGAAACAAGAGAGGAGAAAAAAAAGCTCAAGAACCCTAGTTCAAGAATGCCACAAGCTCCAGCAGTTCCATCCCAGAACATAAGAACTTTTCTATGTATTTCATCACCAAGTATGTGGGATTTCACTAGTGGGTTCCTTTCACCCATTGCGTCCTTAGTTGCAGTCAGTTCTTGATTCTCTTATCATGATTAAACCTAGGGTTTCTAGAACTTTGACATAACTTCATGAATTTATTAAATATATATTCCAAATCATATTATCATGTTTTAACTTAGATTATCGTATGAAATTCAGAACTCTAGCTTGGTATTTCGTTAGTTCTTGAATTACACATGCTAGGTCAGATATTTCAGACACTTCAAATATACATGCCTTAGTTATAAATGCATAATTACCAGATTAATTATTGCATTCTCAGTTTGCATGTTCGATTTCGAGCTATCTAGTATTCACAGAAATTCAGATATAATCAGTTAATTTACTAAAATAATTGGGAGTAGCATAATACCGAGTTGGAGTAGGGTTTAGCGTAACCAATAGTCCCAGAACTACTAGCCAATTAGGTTGTAAGTCCCCTCTGTGGGCAATCAGTTTAATGATCACGCCAGCATGTTGATACGCTCAAACTTACTTCTCAAATAAGAAGTAAAGCGGTCGTGTCAAGTAAATAACCCAACTAGTGAGGTTGGGATCGTTCCCACGAGGAAAATAGTCTAGACTTAACTTCAACTTGTTATTACTATTGTTTGGTCAATGACTTCCTTGGAAAGTAAAAACAATAAAAGGGGGGTTTCTAGTTCTAAATGAGTGAAAATAACTAACGAAATTGAAAGAGACACTTAACAGCTTTGAATGTTGGATTTTAATCAATTAATCAAAGTAACTAGGGTTTACGTGTTCCCCACAGGTTCATAACTTGATAATTCTAAATATAACAATTCTTTCCTAGTATCTTGCATGCAAAGTGATAAGTTATGTATTTCTAAATCCTTGGTCCGGCATCTAGAAAATCTCACTCCGCACCTTGGTCCGGCTACGTGTGTTGCTATCCTAACCCTTATCTTTACCTCATATTAAGCATCGTATTCGATATTTGATTAAGTTATTACCTTGTACCAATCAATACTAGCCTATTTGATAGTATACACTAAATCTATGTTGATAATTCTTTTCCTATTATCTACCTCTTTGGTCGGGCAAGTAGCATTAAGGCGAGTTCTAACGTTGGCCATCCGTTAAAAAGACTTCTAAGCGAAAGAATTATTGATACATGCAAGACACTATTCTAGAATTGTTATTTTCGTTAGGTTTTATCTCATTATTTGCCTATGGTTACCACAACCCTAGTTATAGAGTTTAGTTACCCATAGTCATAATCAAAATATTCAAATATATTATATAAGAATTCATGTACTTACTTCAATGAGAAATAGTAAAATCCGAAAGTCTTCTCGATTAATCACAAAAAATCACCAACAATCACTTGCAAGAATCTCAAAGTAATAAAGAATCTCACAAAAAGTCTAATGATAATAAAAAGTCTAACAATACAGTGTCTAATAATATGATGTCTAATATTACGGAGTCTAACAATACGGAGTCTAACCTCAAAAACGAGGTTTTTCGAACTGTTTATAGAAAATAAAAACCTAATTAAACAAGGACTCTATTTGCTGGAAATCTGTCAAAACACGGCTGGGTCGACGGAACTCGCGACGGATCGTCGTGGTCACGACGGATCGTTATGGACTCCGTCGTCCCATACTTATTCAATTTCTTCTGGTGCTCTCTTTATTACCCTCGACGGCAGGTATGACAGACCGTCATATGCACAACGGTTCGTCGAGGGTCTTCATTCCAAAATACTTCCACTCTTGGAATATGGGTACTGGGATTACTTCTCTGAACTTCATGACGAACCTGCAGGACGGACCGTCATAGACACGACGGACCGTCATGGACTCTGTAACCCCACACTTGGTCAAACTTTCCCATCTTCCTTCAGTAGCTGCACTACGCTGCCACCCACGGACCGTCACAAGCACGACGGACCGTCACAAGCTCTGTAGGTGGTCTCTTCTGCATTTCTTTGCTCAAAATCTCCGCATTCATCTTTGGACATAATTCCTGCAAAATAAAGAGAAATTATATAAAAATTAGCACAAAAAGGCTTCTGTACACACTAAACTTAAGGAAAAAGTATTAATAATACCGTAAAACCACGGTATATCACATGTCTTTATACCTTTGGCAGGATATATTGGGTCCTCTCGATGGGGAGTATACATCGGACTTCACATTTAGCTCATGTGGTCAGCATGTTATAAATTGGTCATTTCATCCAGTTAGCTCAGATATCAGCACATCACGTTCAGATTATTATACTTGTTTTTGTTCTTGTTCAGTTATGTTCTATTTCAGCTTTACTCTATCCAACATGCTCAGTACCTTTCAAGTACTGACGCATACGTGCGCTACATCTTCTCGTGATGTAGGTTCAGGTTCTCAACATCCAGATCACGCATAGATAAATTTCCCGGTCTTCAGTTCAGCAGATTCAGCGGTGAATCCTCATTCTCCGAGGACAACAATCATGAGTTTCATTTCAGCCTTTAGTCATTTAGTTTAAGTTTTTATTAGATTTAGCTGGGGCTTGTCCCAGTATTTTTAGTCTAGTTTAGAGGCTATTTCCAGACATAGTTAGATTCAACTTAGTATTGAGTTAATATTTCTTTTGTATTAAACTCATTTTTACAAATATCTCAGTTATAGAATATGGGTATTCCCCATCTTTTAATTTTAAGTATGATTTATCTTCCGCAACAGTTTGTTATATTTAGTATGCTCATGATCATGCCAGCAGGGTTAGCTTGGGATCACTTGTAGTCCTAGGTTCCATGTCCGCGTCTCGGGGGTAGCTCGGGGCGTGACAACTTCCAATTAAGAGTATTGGCGGTTCCTTAGGGTAGTTTGTGTATTTTAAATGTGTATATAAGTCTTTAAAACTTGGAAGAATTCATTCTTCCAAATCAAAACCCTAAATCCCGTAGAAATTCCCTGGAACTCCATTGGAGTCAAAACTCAATGAAGGGATTGAATTGACGAATTAAGTGGAGATTCTTCATCAAATTTAAGAAGTTTCTTCATCAAGGTATGCATTTTAATCCTTTAAACTCTCTTCATCAAGGAGCCCAACTTTCAAAGTGTTTTCTAAAGTTTTCAAGTTGAATAGTCCAATTTTATGATCTAATCCATGGGTTCTTGCATTAATGATTTCTAAACATTGAATAATAATTAGATTTTTGTTGTATTGATGATTTCAAACTAAAATAACCTATGAACCCATGAATTAGATGAACCCTAGTTTTTTACTAAGTTATGGGTTACTTGATATTGATATATTGTTGATAAATTCTAATGTAGTTTTATGTAGGCTATTAATTAATGTTATAATTGTAGTAAATTGATATCTAAGTTGTATTTTATTGATTAATATGAAGTAATTTGACCTAGTTTCATGAATATTTGTATAAAAACGTTGAATTGTTAGTTATGGCCATGAGTAAGGGCCTTGTGATATCGAATGTGGCGGTTTGGCATTGGATTGAGGTGTTGAGGATGACGTGGTGGTAAGCTTCCCTATTTCCTTTACTTTATGATTAATTAGACTTCAATTATGTTGTGATTGGTATGGTCCACTTACGGTGGCGGTGTAATGTGCTTTACTTGCAATTGATGTGGCCTTGTCAGCATTATTTTAAGTAGTATGAAGATCATCGCCTTGCTGGATATCTACTTGAAGTAATGTGATTAATTGTGTAGTTGATTGTGTGAAGTATGAAAATATCTATATACATGTTAATTAATGTAAAAGTATATGTGTTCTATGGATGTTATGTAGGTGATTATGTTAGATTATAAATGTTGCTTTGTGTGTACAGTCTTAGGATTGATGTATGTTATTCCTACTTGACTATATGGGTCTATATTGGTTATAATTATGATGATATGATAGTATATATGATGACTTATAGATGATAACGGTTGTTTATATGTTCTTCTAGAATGACATGTATTATGAGTTAAAGTGAAATATGTAGTATCTTTTCTTGGTTGACTTGTGTCCCTTGATTGATGTATGTATGAATGTGAATATGTGATGTCTTGAATTAAGATGCTAAATTATCTTAGTCTTGAATGTATGAATGACATGTGACATTAAATGAAGTTAAGAGGGTCTTTTATGTGAAACCTTGAACCTAGTGGTAAGGTTATGAATGTTGAAGTCGTAAGTTGTAATGGTATCCTTCAAAGTAAAGGAATGATAGACTTAAGGTTAATTGACTGGACCAACATCATATTAAATCTTAGGAAATTCGTGATGAGCTTCTTGTCGCCATTGGGAGGTAGACCTAGTGAACCTTTCTTTGGTAGGGTAATGTGATTGGGTTATGAACTTGATATGGAACCCTTTTATATGAACCTTAAGTGTAAATTACTCTATGATAACGAAGGCTAGCACCGAGTGAGTACGGTAAGGGAAGTTCTAGTTAAATAATGCGACTAGATTACAAAGCATGCCCTTCATATTCCTTAACCATGTGCCTACATGGGATGTGTCTAAGTTCTACCATTAGAAAGTATAACACCCTCATCAGAGTAGGTTAGAACTTCGGATTCCATAATTTTCTATCATGGTCTATGTCGGTTATTTTCTTATTCTCATCATGTGGAATATGTATTAGCATTAGGGAAGTTCTATGAAGTTTAGTTTGTGGTATGGATACATTGTACAATAGACTTTGAAAGTGTTAATTGGAGTTTCTAGGTATTGTCCAAGACCATAGTTGAATGTTCGTTATGTGTTGAATGTCTTCTAAATGAGCTAATGAATGTAATGACTTAAGCTAAGAAAGTATGTTAAATGAGTAAGTACTTATCTAGAGTAGTTAAGGGTTGTCTAGTTAAGGTGTGAAGGAGGCCTAGGAAGTCACTTCGTATCTTACCTAGATGAGTCTTAAGAATGACTCTAGTTAGGGAAATAGTTGAATATGTAGGCATGATCTAAACTTAGGTAGTCTTAAGGATTATTTAGGTACTCTTGAAGAGGTGAATCATGGACGTTATCTTCTTGATTTACTTATGTAAGTCTTTTGATAGCATTTGGTAAGAGAATGTCATATTATCTACATGTTGATGTGTTTGATGTCTTGTAATTGTGTATGTGTCTTATTATAAGTATTCTTGAGGGTCATTTATGTATGCTTAGGGAGGTTGTATGGACGGTCTCTGTTTGTGTTGATTAAGTGTGTCTTAGGATAGCTTTTTAGTGTGAAGACTACACGCTAGAAAGTGTTAAAAAATAAGAGATACTTCACTATAACAGTGAATCGATTCACTGTACAGTGAATATAGCTCACTGTTAAGTTAGCTAAAAATTATGACAAATCGTTTAAATGTTATCTTATGTGTTTCTAAGTTGTTAAATGTTTCTCTTATGATTATAATATGATTTTTAAATGAAAATATGCATATTTTAATGAATGTCTGTATTCATGATTTTTATGTATTATGTCATACTTACTACATGTGGTTGTACTAATCCATGCTTTTATCTATCTTTATAGTTGATGGTAGGTGAGGAGCATTTGGGAAGTGAAGACTTTGATTGTAGCATCATTCAAGTGAAGTCGAAGTATGTCCTTATTTGATTCGAGGTAATAGATGTATTTTATGTGTCAAAAGTATTCTCGTGTCTTATGTTTGATGAGATTAAGACTTAGTATTTTCTATGACTTTATATGAAAGAGTTTTTAAAGACTACGATATGTTTTGTGAAAAGTTTTAATTCCGTACTACTTTTCATTATGTATATGTGATGAATGATATGTAAGGGCTTGTACAAGACCTCCGAGAGGTCAAGTATGCCGGTTGCAATCGGAGATTTCCCCTATCTTCTTGGGTGTGGTTTCGGGATATGACATGCCATGACTAGATATTGTCCAATTCAACTACCTAAACTTCGTAATACTTATTTAACACTAGCATGTGTCTCGCATGATGAGAATAGTCAATAATCGACCTAAAACATGTTAGCTAATCATGGAATCTGAAGTCATAAACCCACTCCAATAGAGGGTGTTCTCATGTAGGTACATGGTCAAGGAATATCGAGGGCTTCTTTTTACTCTATCCTCCTTCTTAACTAGGGCTACAACCAAACACACTCACTCGGTGCTATCCATTGTTCTCATAAAGTAATTCATTAAATGAGTATTTGAAGAGGTTCCATATTTTGTTCATAACCAAATCATAACACACCCTACCAAAGAGGTCTACTAGGGTTGCCTACAATGGCAAAGAGGATAGGCTAAGATTTCCTAAGGATGAATTCATGTTTTTCCAGTCAATCAACCCTAAGTATACCATTCACACAAGACAAGTACCATTACGACTTTCGACTTCAAGGATATCATAAACTTCTTTCTCAAAGTCCCACATAAATGACCATCTTTACTAGATTGAAGGTCATGATCCATTCATACATATACATTGAAGACTAAGGGTGTTATAACCTACTGACTCAAGGTTTCATACTCATTCATGTATCAAGCAAGGGACATAGGTCTACCTAAACAAGAAACACTTCACCCTACCTTATCACATATAGCATATCTTCCAAGTAGCACATAGGAAAAACCAAATCAACTTTAGGTCACCCTATACAGTACTACAGAACCTTCAGTATAAGCATTACAAGACTCATATAACCAAGTACGAAGAATCATGCATCAACCTAAGACATCACACATAAGGACATAGTCATAGTCTAACATGCTTACCTACTATCTAGAGAAGAACAAATACATTCAATTTACTCACATGTGGGTAGATATGATAATACTTCTCATAAGTCAACACACAACTATCACAATAAATATCATGTAATGCCGACAAGGCCATGTTCATCATAATTCATAAAGTAATGCCGATGAGGCCACATCATCTCAAGTATAACACATAAGCACCACCACCATAAGTGGACCATACAAATAAACAAAATTCAATACTGTACTATACAATATATAGGGAATTAGTTCAACTTACAACCAATTCAATGCCACAACTTCCATCCATAACCTCTTCAATCAACACATTACTCAAAGGCTCTTACCCATAGCCTTGATCACCAATTCAATACAATAATCTCGACATACAATGAATTAAAAGTAAAACAATATGAAATTATCAAGTGAATACAACCTACACATAATTCGTTCATAATTCAATAGCCCAAAGTAAACTACACATGAATTCTCTATTATACAGATATGAACAAATCATCAACAATATAGTCAAAATAAAGATTGCATGATTTGTATGGGTTCATAAGGAATTTGATCTAAAATCATTCAATTAACATCAATTATATCATAAAACATTGTTTCAAATCGTTTCATGCAAGAACCCATGGCTAGAAGTTGAAATAGAAGTTTTCATATTTTGATCATCTTTGAAAAATCATTTGCATTGACTCCTTAACGAAAGATATTTCAATTATGAAGAGTCATATCTTAATTGTGATGAAAATCCCAAAAGATTGATGGAGAAAAACTTGATAAAATAGAGAAGAATAGAGAATTTTTTTTGAGTTGAGGGTTTAGCTTTGATTGGTGAGTTTAGGGTTTTAAAAAGGTCCAATAATGGTCAATTAATCACCCCCAAATTACCCAAAAGAACCCTGAACTCATTGGACAATTTAACCAACTCAAATTTTACTTAAAAACAACGCGGCCAAATCCGGGAGTTTACTTGCGTCGCGGAGGCATTTTTGAATCTTGCTTGTGCAAAATTTTGAGATAGAATGGTTCGTGAATCCCCACGTCTCAAGGCAAGAATTTTTCCCACTAAGTGTCTGCTGCGCAATGCGCAGCCACCACCATTGTCCGGCTTGCGTGGCAGCTTGACTTGCCGATGTTTGGGTCCTCTTTGGGGACCTTTTGAATGGATCGTTCTCAGATGCTTTGACCCTTTGAATATCAGAATTGTCAGAACCATCAGAAATTAATTTCACCCACAAACCATCCACCAAAACATCACTACAAAATACTACGACACACTAGTTAAACTTTGACTAGTTTCCTAACGTCTTGGACGTTCTTTGACATTTGACCTCCAAACACTTTCAAACTTTATATGCTGCCTATAAACACTATTATTCACCATTTTATGACTTTAAAATATGATGAAACAAGTGTTATGCTCTAGTCCAACCTAGCTCATTTTTAAGGTATAACATTGAGTCAAAGGATCTGGTTTGTTGGAGTATAGTGGACTCATACATTCTAACAATCGGTATCATAACCTACGTTCTCTAACAGGTTAAAACCAAGATATAATAATGTGAAAGAATGGATGCTCTGCTAAATTTGAAGTAAGGGCAATTATCAACTAGGACACCTCATTTCAATGGTAATTTCTATGGTTTGTGGAAAACTAGAATGCATGATTTTCTTATGATTGAAAATAGTGAGCTATGAGATGTTGTACTTGATGGTCTCTATGTCCCTACAGCTGAACAGAAGGAAGTAACCTTACAAGAGTTATTCCCAAAACACGACAACAATATAACGAGGTTGATAGAAAGAAGATTGAGAAAAACTATAAACCAAAGAAATTTTTTGTGTGTGGCATAGGATTTGAGGATATAATTGAATTTCCGCATGTGAATCGATTAAAGAAATCTGGGACTGTCTCAAAACTACTCATGAAGGGACTGAGCTAGGGGAGGGTTCAAAATTTGACATGCTTACTACTCAGTATAAAAACTTCACCATAAAGAAGGGAGAAACTACTCATGATATGCACACCAGATTCTCGTCTATCACAAGTGAGTTACGTTTCCTAGGTGAACTCATTCATCCAAGTAAACAAGTAAGAATATACAAAGAATTTTTCCTACGTCGTGGGAAAGTAAAGTTTATGTTATTACTAAAGCTAAGGAACTAAAAGTGCTTACAGTGGATATTTTTATTGGAAATATTCAAACACACGAGATGAACAAAAATAAGGAAGTTTCAAAGAAGGAGATAAACAGGGACAATTTAGTAAAATTGAAAGTGACATCAATTAAAGTGTCTAAACAAGATGATGACATGACCTATCTTATTAGAAGATTTTAGAAAATCGTGAGGAAACATGGAGGGTTTAGGAATAAAGTTAACTCAAAATGGGGCCCCTAAGGCAAATGATTTGTGCCACAAGTGTGGAAAACCATGATATTTTATCAGATATTGCCCTATGTACCAACTTGAATATAAAGACTATTTAAAGGCTGGAGGAAACAAAGACATGAGAAGAGACCTGGTCCTTGATAAGAGAAGGAGAAAAGAAATTTTTGACTATATATGTTGCGAAGAATGCTCTTGCAGCCTGGGGAACTCTTAAAGTGGCTTATAGGAGTACGAACATCATGCAAATACCTTCACGCTTGCTATAAAAGATGATGAGGATGTATTTGATGCAATGTTGCTTTCATGACAAAATCTGATAATGAAGAAGCTGAAGAAGAGGTAACTCTTTCTGATTTGAAACAGATTTGCATGTTTATTCTATTAAATGATTAGAAGCCTAGTAGAAGTTTTGATTGACCCAAATAATAAGTTGACCTCTTAAAAGCATTTGATGAATAACAATCTAGACATTTTTTGGTGATGAAAAATTGTTACAACCCTCAAAATGAACTAGATTAAACTATATCCTATAATGTGTGTTATGAATTAATAAGGTTTTAAAATGATGAATAATATCTTGAGGAGTCATTTTGTAGAGTTTGAAGTCAAATGGCAAAGAACGACCAAGACGTTTGGAAACTAATCCTTGTGTGTGCTAGTGTGTCTTTGAATGTTTTATGTGGTGTTTGGGTTCTAAATTCGTAGGAGGGTTTTATAACATCTAGATGAACATGTTTAGGGTCAATATTTAAAGTAAATACTCCTCAAAGACCACCCTAAGGGTCCTTGAAGAGGACCCAAACTTTTGCCCCAAAGCTGCCAAAACTGTCCAAACTCTGCCCCCCCCCCCCCCC
>NC_028637.1:77457019-77466411 GCF_001406875.1 Solanum pennellii | reverse complement strand
CCCCCCCCCCCCCATCGACGCCCCTTTGATTGAATGACGCCCTTTCATAAGGGGGAGGGGCTCCACAGTAAGTTGTAAGAACTTATCCCCCATTTGGGGAGTCTCTAACAAAAACCACAGACCATAAAGACGGTCTGTTGGTCAGTTGATGAGCCGTCGATTGACACCTGCATTTTCTGTAGGTGTGTTGACCAAAGTAAGGGTGATTTGGGAAATTTGCCCCACATCCTAACTAAGACCTAGATGGTTATTTAGGTATTTTATGTTATTTTATATACCTAAAACCTATATTATACCTCACTTTTCCAAATCAAAACTCCAAGATCATCAAAATAAGTTCTCTCTAGACTCTATTGAAGCTTGAAGTCAAGATGAAGCTAGGATTCAAGTTCTCCACTGATTTCTCCATCAATTTCGTTTGATTTATTCAATTAAGATATTTTGATTCCATCCATTATTCTTCTTCCATTCATGGTGTAACAAACAAAAAATGACTATGCGAAGTAATGCCTAAACTTACCTAGAATGGCTAGATTAGACCGGGTTCACACGGCTTGATGTGCGTGGAACCAGACCTCAAAACCTATGCACTAGCAAAGCCAACCAACATGGTTAATTATTTGAGCTAGTAAGGGTTGGTTCCATCCATGTTGGGTACACGAATACTATGATTCACCCGTATGAGTCTTAACCGGACTTAGACGGTTAGTCCTAGATTTTAAGGGTTCTAGCGGTATAAAGGTAATTTTGGGGCTAGGGTAGTATGGTAATTACCCTAGGAAGATATTTAATTAATTAAATTAGGTATTAATTAGTCAAAATGGGTCAAATCTTGGTGGTCAAACCCGAGTTTGACCGGACCTCCACAACTCGGGTTCGAGACGAGTTGGAAGCATAATGAGGCACGAATTAAAGGATTAAAAATTAGAGAAAATAAGGAGGGTCATTATAACAACTTAATATTCAATTATAATCTTATTTTTATAATTAAAATATTGTTGAACAAGTCAACAACAATTCCCACAAAAATGGGCACACAACTCCTACTAGTAGTGTGCTTCTTGCCCAGTCTTAATTCTTTAATTTACTCCTAAAAATGTTTTCCAGCCTTGTACCAAACTTCAAAAACAGAATATAAACATAAAATTCACTTTTTTAAAAGTGTTCTTGGTTGCATCCATCAAAAAAAAACGGAAGAGTTCGTACGCCTAAGCGTTTTAAGTAAAGAAATTCACTTGCAAACAAGAATCATAGCTCGGAAGAAAGGTTTGTATGTGGGCTGGGGCTTTTGGTTGTGGTTGGTTGTCAAGGCTGAAAAGGTATGGGTTTTATTCTCTCTTTGTCCCTTTTCCATGAGTACCTTAAGGTTTAGTATAAATACAATCGACAAACTAAGGTTGTCCCTGTTGTATGCCCCTGTCATTAGATCCTATGAACGAATTGATGCATGTGTTGGTATGACTTCTAGTAGAATATTTTAGGAATTATTATGATTATGTGCAATGTGTGTGATTTGGACTGTTTATGAATTGTTAAGTACGTCCGAATATTTAATGTCATATGCGCACCAACATGCTGATTTTCCGTAATTTGTATTGTGACAGTTCACTTGAAAGAAATGGTAAATCATCTGATATGAAATGTTGTGTATTTAACATGCAAAGAGAAATTGTGATGTTAATGAACAAGAAAATGAAAGTAAGGTCCTTAATGAATTATTTAAAAGTATATGTAAAACTATGAGTTAAGCGCCTAGAATAAGTGTAAGAAAGTGAATTAAAATTATATATTAATGGAAGATGGGTTCGGCGAGTCACTAGTATGGATGAAGGGAAATATTTTCTGGCATTTGGAGGTGAATCTCGATGACCTTAAGGTCCTATCACTAAAAGAAGCAGCTTAAATTAAAAGAAAAGAAAATAGAGAGAGAGAGATGGGAAAGAAGACTTAAAATAAAAGAAAAAGAAAATAGTGATAAGGAGGGGGCTCAACTTGGCTCCTTGGCCAAGGGTATGATATAATAAATCTCACACCAAAATAAAATGAATAAAACAAATAAGGTTCTGCCCAAGGGGTTCAAACATGGGTCCTCTTGGCTAAAATTGTGAGACACATAAACTAATAAAAGGTGAGGCCACTGGGATTCGATCCCACATCCTCTTGGAGACACTAAGCACGTTAAATAATTTAAAATAAAGTGTTGCCCAAGGGATTCGAACATGGGTTCTCTTGGCTGCAATTGTGAGACTATAATTAAATAAAATGCAACTACTAGGGATTGAACTTGTCCCTTAGCTGAATGTGTAAAATGCATAAGTCATACACAATATATACTTAGATTATCATGAAACACTTAGCCAAATATGAGTAACCCGAAATGGGTATTACCATGAGTAAATGGAAAAATTAAGAAATGAATATTCATGTAATGAGGTGAGTAATTATATTATACTATGATGATAATGAAAATGGTGACAACATGATAAGAGGCTAATATGAATTACAAGTCTCAACCAAGCCTAAGTAAATGTTACCAAACGTACTCACCTATGGGAGTATAAAATAATGTAAAGTCAACTCTCAAACATATTCCAAACGAAAGTGTTAAGAATGAATTCATAGTTAATATGTAAATAAGGGAGTGACTACCTGGTGATAGGCTAGTGCAAGTTAGACAAGCTTCATCTAACCCTAAAAAGCAAATTTTACTAAATACAATTTCTAAGAGAGCATATCTATGTTAACCGATGAACAAATAACGAAAGGTGAGTAAAGATGAAATGGAAGGATGTTAAGAAATAACATGGTGGCACCAAAATATGAGGCTAGTGCACGTGAGACAAGTTGTACCTACGCAAATATAATGTCACCAAAAGTACTCACCTAAGAGAGTGTTGAATATTAAGAGACAAGTCTCAATCACATTCTATATGTAAGAGTAAGGACAATTCACACTCAATGCGTAACGAAGAGATGATAAATAATCTAATGAGTTATTACTACCTCGTGAAAGAAGTAAGCTTTGATTATGTGTGAGTTGAATGTAAATAGGAACTTTAAATGGAGCACCGCTAGGCTAGGTATGAGTGGAAATGCCTTCTTTCAGAAAAGGGCGGAGGTTCAGGTAATTCTCATGAGATGAGACTGTCTACCATGATGGGTATGGGTCTCCCTAAATCTCCTAGTCTTTGAACTATGTTTCTAACATAGGGAACTAGCCGGTGTTTTTCCACCTAAGCGAGCTAGGTATGTTTTGATATCACCATGGCCAGTGACTCCACCTTTTTTCGGTGTGGGGAAGACACCGGATTTCATGATGCTCACATGATATATGTCGGTTAAATTTAAAGTTTCTCAAAGTATGAAAGATAATGAAATGAATGATATCGAAGAGTTTTGTGCAAAACAATCAGGAGGTGAAAATCAGATTCAGGTAATGACATTAGTTCATTCTTGGTCATTGCACTTCATGATCCCGATGAGAGTCTTAAACTTCATCCTAGGTATAGCTGGTGTTTATATCAGCCTATGAATGAATGAAATGAATAATGTGACGTACATATGAATAAAAGAAGCATACTCTGTGTTTGCTAAAGAAGGCTCCCAAGTTGAGGTCACATATGTTGAGCCTTCATTTGGGGAGTCCTAATGTTAAATCCGTGGTTCCAAGGTCTCATGGTATATAAACGAATGATATGTGATATATGTATGTGCTATATGAAATATGTTATGTGTTGGGTGCAATATGAAAAGAATGATGATGCATGTTACTCTCATAGAGTGACTTTCCTAATCTGATTTGGCAAGTCCAACTGACTTGGCTTTCCATAATTCATATCGTTTAGAGAGAATTCTTCTTAATCATGCATGTCCTTGGTGTGTACTATAATACACCTATACTTATTACAAGTGTGCACTAATCCCATACATTATACTATTTTAGGTGTAGGTTTAGGAAGGTGTTGAAGACATTCATTGCAGCTGTTCGGATATCAGAGCTTTTCATCCGAACCTGGTAGGTCCTCATACATTCGAGGATGCCTGCCATTATGTTTATAGCTTAGTAATAGGTTTAGGCTAGAGGAGCATGATCCACTAGTATTTCTTTCCTATTTTGTTCAAACTTATGTAATGGTGCCATTTTGGCAATTGTTACTTATGCTATAAGACTATTATTTCAAGATTGAATGATCTTTTATTAGATTTTGATATACATGAGTAATAAACTTCTTTATACGCGTCTGCATGCTATAACTATGAAGTCTATGTGCACTTCAAACAAAACAAAAAGTTTAAAATTTTCTGCTAAAATTAACTGAACGAATGTAATGAAGACGTAAGTAGGCTTGCATGCGACCTTTGAGAGTTCAATGACACCGGTTGCGAATCGGATTCCAGAATCCGGGTCGGGACACATGCAGCCAATTCCAAAGGCTTTTCAAAGATTTTCAAAATTATTGAAATTCTATTTCGAATTCTAAGCATAGGTTCTTGCATAAAAAAGGTGTACATTGATGTTTTAGGAATTTATCAATGTTATTTGATTGTTTTAAGATGTTTTTAAAAAAAAACTCCATGAACCCATGTATTTCTTCAATTCCTAATTTTTCTCTAAAGTGGGTGAATTGATCATGGTTTAATAGAATTGAATTCATGTATAGATTGTATTGATCTATTGAATTATGTACTGATCAATGTTTGAATTCTTAATAGCATGCATTATAATGTTATAGCTATATTGATTATTGATGCATCGTTAATATGGATGAATTGTTGGTGTAGTCTTATGTATGTTGTTATTGCAAATATCTCTTGTTATGTGAATTGTTGGAAAGGATAAGGAATGGTGATTATGGCTATTGGAAGGTGGTGAGTTGACTTAATTCCTTTGTTTAACATGGAATTTATATTGAATTATTATTGATTTTTATGGTTCACTTATGGAGGCGGTGTTTAATCATTATAATTATTGTGAGCATGGCCTTGTCTACATTATTATGTTAATTATGGTATGATCATGATGTGGTATATGTGAAGATATAAAGTGAATGTACTTATGTGATGTCTATATGACCTTTTATGGGTTCTATAATAATATGATTGAATTTGGTTCTTCTCTAGTTGTTGATATATGATGATGAAGGACTAGGGAGAGCTTTTATAGAATGATGTTGTATCTTGTATTGGTAGAATAGTTGTCCGTACTTGGTACTTAATTGGTATTGAATGAGTGTATGAATGAAATTCTAGGATCGATAGACCTAAAGTTGGTGCTCTTCCTTGTATGATTAAATGAGGTGTTGTAGAGTATGTCTTTAACCGGTAGACATAAGCATGGTACCCCGTTCTGATGAGTTTAGAACCCTAAGAGAATATAAAACCTTAAATATGAAAAAAGGTTAAGAATGTGAAAACCTTGAATATGAAAAGAAGGTTAAGAATGTGTAACATTGAATAATGAAAAGAAGGTTGATGATGAGTCTTGGATCGTTAGTCCTATGGCACATTTTCAGGAGTAGTCAAGTGAGCTATCCTAATAGACCTTGGTTTGCATCTTTAGTGGACCCATCCTTGGAAGAACAAAAGTATTATGAGTTGTTAGGGCGTAGTGATAGTACCTTCTTTAATACACCTTAGGAATGAATTATTATATGAGAAACAAGGAAAATCACCGAGAGGATAGTTTGTGGTCTATTTGATTATGAAACTAGAGTACAAAAAATCCCTTGATATCCCTTAACCATGTGCCAACATGGGATGTGTCCTAGTTTTACCTTTGGCAATTAGAACACCTTTCATGGTGTGGGGTCCTTATGACTCCGGATTCCATACCTATCTCGTATGGTGTATGTTGGTAATGCTTATTCTCATCATATAGGATGTATACTCTAGTTATTGGATAGGTTCTACAACGTGTAGGTAGTGGAATGGGACACTATCTACACATTGCACGACTAGGCTTTGAAGATGCTAGAATGAGATCCCTAGGTCCTCCAAGACCATTATGTGATGTCCCCAAATTGATTACTTGTATCTTAAGTAACTTTAATAAATAATTTCTCTTAATAAAGGATGTTTAATTTAAAGGTTCTTAATAGGGTAGCGTTGAGGATCACCAAGGTGTGCTTAAAGGGGGTGTATGGGCGGTCTCTTCATATCTTACTCAAGTGAGTCTTAGAAGACCTTTAGCTAGAGGGTCTAAGGTGATGAAAAGGTTAGTTTTTGAATATAAAATATGTCTTATATGTGTTGTTGGCTTGTATTGTGTCTCTTAAACTCTTATGATGAAGGTTTCTATCAAAATATCATGAAAGCATATCTTAAAGTAAATGTCCATTTTTGCATTCTTTTCTGCGATGTTCACCATACAGAGTGCATTTAATGTGCTAATTTCATATGTTATATCTATTTTTAAAAATGGTGAACGTTGGTATGTCCTCATATGTTAGAGGACATAGTTTATGTTTCTAGCTATTTCTTATAAACGACTTTGTAAGAGACTATAGTTTCTTTTCAAATTGATTTAAGGGTTGTGACCCTATGATATTTTATGTGACTAATATGGTTTATGATAAGACTTAGTTATTTCTTATATTTCTATAAAAGAGTTTGTCTATTGTGATGAAATCTTTAAATTCCATACTACTTTTCATACATATGCAACGAAAGATGTCTAAGGGCTTGCATAAGACCTCTGAGAGGTCAAGTACGTCGTGTAGCAACTTGGGGGTGCTCCCGGGTCGTTACAAAAAGTATCTTTGGTTTCTCAAATATAAGTAACTAAACAACAAATAGTGATATTGTATGAGAAAGGACATCTTGAAAAAATACTCTGCACACCCTGCCATTTGTAAAAGGTGGTTTGTGTTTGGTGCAGAGTGGCAGGGTCTTCAGCCAATAGCATTGATTCTAGGATTTTGTGTCCATCATATATAATCTTCATATCAATGTAAATGACCTAGTTTTTGCAATTCTGAAAGTTTAAAAAGAAAAAAAAACATTCTCTAGAAATATTTTCCTCAAGAACAATACTGGACCTATAGATTTGGCTTTGTTCTTAGTTGTTGTTGGTTTATATATCTATGCTTATTCTTGTAAATATATTCATATGATATAAATGAATTAGATCAGATTGTGTCTTCAAATATTGATTCTGAGTTGCACCTCGAGTCAGTTATGGTGAGTTAGTGAAGTCTAAATCAATATGTGTTAGTTGATTTAGTGGACAACAAAGTTGTTGCTTTGAAGCTTTTCATAACAAAGTTTTTACAGTGATGGAGGAGCGATATAGAGTTAAATTCCTAGATTGCAAGAGCTTATAATCTTAATCTTTCTTCTATTTGAGTGAAATGGAGTTGAGTTGAAATCATGTGAGATAGGTCGTGGTTTTCTCCTCCCTTTTGCAAGGAGGTTTCCATGTAAAGCGTTTGTTTCATTCATTTTAATGAATTTATCTCGGTTACCATTCAATCTGATTCAAAGAACCTGGTCCGTTGACATATATTGGACGCATACATTCTAACATCTCTATTTTATTATAATCCTATTTTCATTCTTGTTGGCAGTGTAACACTCCGGAAATGCCATGACTTAGATAGAGATTAGTCTATTAAATAATATTTAAAATGAGGACTCCAGACATACATTAATGTAATAAGATCATTTAAAAAAGTTAGAGCCAAAACAACAAAGAAAGATTGTGACGTCCTAAAACTAGCTAATTTGAACTACTTGACATGCCTATGTTTGGTGAAGGTTTTAAAGTGTCAAATGAGGTACAGAACTTGTAAAAATACCTTGGTTATGTAGTATGAAGTATAAAGGGTACAAACGTCCGGTAACGACACCCCAAGGAAATTCCACACTACGTGTTATGAATATAGATCTCTTATATGTTTGTGCCTGATAAATTGAGTTCTAAGTGTAATGTTATATTATGTGTTGGTTGGGATGCTAGTATTTAGTCTATTCTTACCCTCAAAATGATTTTAGTGTCATTTAGGGACGAATGTTCCGAAGGGGGAGATAATGTAACACTGCGGAAATGTCATGAATTGGACTAGAGCTTAGTATATTAAATAATATTTAAAATGAGGTTTCCAGACCTATATTAATGTAAAACTCATTTGGAAAAGGTTAGACCCAAAATGACAAAGAAAGAGCGTGAAGTCCGGAAACTAGCTAATTTGAACTAGTTCACGTTCCTATGTTTGGTGAATACTTCGAAGTGTCAAATGAGGTCCAAAACTTGTAAAAATACCTTGGATAGGTAGTATGTAGTACAAAGGGTTCAAACGTCCGGTAACAACACCCCAAGGACCACCAAAGGGTCCTTGGGGAGGACCCAAACATGGGGGAGCAGGCTGCCCAGCGACCTGTGAACAGGCAGAATTGGATGAACAAGTGCGCGACGCACGGTCCTCATGAGGTTCACTGCCTCAAGATGTGAGGATCAGCCTCTTGATGCAAGGCTGACGCGCACCTCATTTCCTGGACCCAAAAGTTCTGAAAAATAACAAGAATCGGCCCCGCGACGCGCAACCACTTCCCAGAATGGTTAAAATCGTATTTTTGGTAATTTAACTTCTTTAAAATACCCATTTAAGTGGAGGATCTTTTGGGTATTTTATAGAACGACTATATATGGATTATAGGTCAGTTTTAGACGACTTTTTACTCGTCCAAATCAGGTTCAAACAAAAATTCTCTGATATATCAAGAAAAGCCCTCGCTTTTCAAACTCCATTGAAGAACAAGAAGTGTTTAAGGAAGAAGGTGAAGGCTTCAAAGTTTCCAATAAAATTTCGTGAATTATTCGTCTATAAGGTTTGGATTTTTCACTATTGGGATTCCTTTCCCAAGAGGTCCTTTCAAAGATAAGTTTCAAGAAATTCAAATAAACCTGTTTTTACTCTACAAAATGGATTTTCTTCCTAACTCCAATTTATGATTTTTGATGAAAAATAATTGTTTTCTATAGTCGAATTCACACGAATTGATGAGTATGTGGTTAGTAATGTTTGAATTATGTGTGAAGCATGTTCTTAGTTAGATGATGGTTTAGTATGGTTGTCTCTATTACTTGATAATATGTAAATGTCCGGATTGGAACTAAGACTTAAATGAACTCATTAATTACCCTTTCCCTTATCCTACATTAAAAGTGATCTTGTTTATGAGTTGAGAAGTTAGTATTGATTATGCTATTGAGTATTTCACTATGATTTTTTATGGTTGTTGTAAGTTGAATGTATGTTCTTGAATAAGGTTCTTGGAAGCAAGAGGTAAGTCTTCTAAAGTCGTGATTAATCCTTGATGGTTATGTTAGCCTATAAATGATGATGCTATGCTATGGAAATATGTATGATGTTGCTATGTATGTAGATATATAT